>NW_015546028.1:222458-224915 GCF_001515605.1 Sinocyclocheilus anshuiensis | reverse complement strand
TAAAATGAAAACTGAAAAATTAAAGAATAAAAAATAAAAAAACTATTTCATATTAATAAAATAACTGGTGATTGTTGAATCATAACAGTGATATGCAAACACACTTACTGTAATTCGGTCAAATAAATCATCTTCTGGATCCTTATGCTTTATGAACAGCTTCAGATTCTTGAAAACCTGCGAGTGACAATCACATTAACACACACACAAACACAGCTGATACAATCACGTCACACTGATTGGGTGTCAATACAATGTATCCATTTATAATCATGTGAAGTGGTGTATTATATATCATGAGAGCGCTACATATTAACCACACTGAGAACTCATTAAAGGCAGTGAGAGTTTAAATCAGTTAGCTTAAAAAAAAATAAATAGAAAAAGGTTTTCATTTCTCATTTTCGTTTAGTTTAACAATGCACTAAAATAACTAGTTTTAAATTTTTTAGTCAAGTCACCTTTACTTATATAGCGCTTTATACAATATTGATTTGTCAAAGCAGCTTTACAGTGTCAACAGGAACAGGTTTTATTCAGTTTTATTCAGAGCGCGTGAATGCAGTAATTACACTTGCTCTGATGGCAGCAGGTAGCCTTCCGTTAACTAAGCTAAACATGCTTAAATTAAAATGCCTAAAGCTAAACCTCCCTTGTATTCACATTTCTAAACCTGTTGTCCAACAAAAGAGAATATTATAACCTTTTTACTCCACAACACCAGTCAAATGCTTCCTTCTGTGATCTGATGTGGCTTCTTGTCACAGAATGAGGCAGAAAATATGTTCCATAGGCTACTTTAAAAAGAATACATCGATTAGCAATGGGTTATAAATATACTTAATTATTATGAAAATACCAGAGATGGCTTGAATAACACAGATAAACTATATTGTTGCAGTCGAGTGTTTATTGTCTTTGTTTTATCATTCAAAACGTTTATATGTTCTGTTTAATCAGTCACATAGTAATATAATAGTGATGCCTTTGTCCATATAATGGATTTCCTGGAGGGTCATGAGTTCCGCTACTTCTGGGACTGGATATGTGGATTTTCTGTGCGAGGGCGCCCTCTGGCGTCCAGTATGAATGAAACAGACATCATGTGTTTATAGTGCTAATGGCCAATCCATCATTTTTGGGGAATTTATTTATTTTTTTTTTAATAGGTATTGGTTCAGGCGCCGGAACCGTTTTAAAAGTATCGATTTGGCACCAGTATCGAAAAAAAACGATACCCAACCCTACCGGCATATTGTCAAAGTGTCTAATTCTAACGTTTTGTAATATTTCTATTCAAAATCGCGATTCCTCGATTTTCCTAAAATATAAAATCGTTGCAAAACATCAAAAATTCGAATTAACCAGTAAAATCTGAAAACTCGCCCAGCCCTGCGTCTGACCTGTTTCTCCACAGGCACTTTGTTGTAGTAGCGGATGGAGTCTTTGCCCAGGAAGTCGAACTCCACCACGTGTTCCTGTCCGTCCAGACGCCGGTGGAGCGTGATGTGCTCGACACGCAGAGAGCAGCAGCCCACCGTATCAGCTGACTCGTCGTCCTTCTCGTTCCCCGCTCGCAGCGCCAGCTGAACACACACCACCAACACACACCAAGTCTATTAGGGCTATCAAGCAATTCAACGTTTATCTAACTAATTACATGACGGGCCAATCAATTCATCTTAATTCATTGCAAATTAAATCGCACATCAATTTTGGCAGAGAAATCTAAACGAACCATTTTCCATTTCAAATTTCCAAACCTTTCAGTAGACCTTCAAACCATATTTAACATATGTCTTAAGGGTCAATTTTTTGAAATTATGATTTATGATTTAAATAAGCTCTCCATTGATGTATGGTTTGTTAGGATAGCACAATATTTGGCTGAGATACAACTATTTGAAAATCTGGAATCTGAGGGTACAAAAAAAATCTAAATATTGAGAAAATCATCTTTAAAGTTGTCCAAATGAAGTTCTTAGCAATGCATATTACTAATCATAAATTAAGTTTTGATATATTTACGGTAGGAAATTTACAAAATATCTTCATGGAACATGATCTTTACTTAATATCCTAATGAGTTTTGGCATAAAAGAAAAATCTATAATTGTGACCCATACAATGTATTGTTGGCTATTGCTACAAATATCCCCCAGCGACTTAACACTGCTTTTGTGCTCCAGGGACACATTTATACTATTTGGTATATAGTACGCTCATCTGTAAATATTTTGTATTTTCTCAGGAGTTTACTCATTGATTTTCTCGAAGTGACAACATACTGAGCATATATATATATATATATATACACAAACAAAGAAAAACAAGTAGAATAGAAAGCTAGAGTTTTTTTTTTTTTTTTGCCCCTAAAAAAAAAAAAAAAAAAAAAAAACAGACTCTTGCACGCACGAGAAACTTTTCTGCGCCCTTGAGAAACTAATCACACGCACA
>NW_015546028.1:211462-217028 GCF_001515605.1 Sinocyclocheilus anshuiensis | reverse complement strand
TCACTCTCACACTCACTCACTCTCACACTCTCACTCACTCTCTCACTCACTCTCTCACTCTCACTCACTCTCACTCACTCACTCACTCACTCACTCTCTCACTCTCACTCACTCACTCACTCACTCACTCACTCACTCACTCACTCACTCACTCACTCACTCACTCAGACAGACAGACACACACACAGACACACAGACACACACACAGACAGACACACAGACACTCACACAGACAGACACACAGACACTCACAGACAGACACAGAGAGACACACAGACAGACACAGACAGACACTCACACAGACAGACAGACACTCACACAGACAGACAGACAGACAGACAGACACACACACAGACACACAGACACACACACACAGACACACACAGACACAGACACACACACACAGACACACACAGACACAGACACACACACACAGACACACACAGACACAGACACACACACACAGACACACACAGACACAGACACACACACACAGACACACACAGACACAGACACACACACACAGACACACACAGACACAGACACACACACACAGACACACACAGACACAGACACACACACACAGACACACACAGACACAGACACACACACACAGACACACACAGACACAGACACACACACACAGACACACACAGACACAGACACACACACACAGACACACACAGACACAGACACACACACACAGACACACACAGACACAGACACACACACACAGACACACACAGACACAGACACACACACACAGACACACACAGACACAGACACACACACACAGACACACACACAGACACACACAGACAAACAGACACACACACAGACACACACACAAACAGCTTGTTTCTGTGAAACTGCTTTGAATCAGTCTGTAGTGTATGAATAAATGTGACTGCTGTTGGACTCAGTGAAGCAGAAGACATCATCATGTGTTTACCGTCATAATAGAAGCAGATGTTATCAGGCAGCGGCTCGTATTCAGGAGGGAAATACGGTCCTTTGTGCTCCAAACTGCTCCATTTCTGAGTGTCTGATGACTTTCCTTCCTCCCACCTGAACGATCAATCACAGGTCAATCACAGATCACACAATAACACAACAGAGAGACAGAAATATAGCGCACAGCAGTCACATCTGCGGATTCAACCTTTCCAAACATTAAGAATACACTTTATGCAAGTTTAATGAATCTGTAAATATATACAAATCATACATTAATAATGTAATAACTAAAATCAACAATTAAGTAATTGTTTAATTTAGTTAAATAATTATTAATTTATTATTATTATTATAAATATTTTTAATAAATTATAACTTAATCATTATCAAGATTTCAGGTTAATATTTAATAAACGGTCTCTTCCAAATAATATGATCTCAAAGCTGCAACACACAATTCTACAATAATTCTGTCATTAAAGTGAAATTCAGCATGTCAATAAAAAAAACTTATTTTATAGTTGTTATATAGCGAGTTATGTAGGTATAGTTTACGGGTCACAAAAGCTTATGTGGACGCGTGATAACACTGATAATTATTAATAATAATAATGAAAATGAGCATTAACGAATATGAATCTGATAGCAGCGGAAGGGTCTGAACTCTGAACTCGTGTAAAGTGATGTAAACTCGTGAGCTGACCTGCAGTCTGACAGAGTTTTGGCGGCAGTCGCATAATAATATCTGACTTTATTACGTTCCGCTGAAATATAAATGAATCGCGAAATGAAACGCAAACATGTTTTCATTCCTTGCAGACGCGGCGGACAGCAGACATGTGCTCGTTTGCGCATGCGCACTCACGACGCGCTTCCGGGGGGGGGTGTCACGTGTGTGTGTGTGTGTGTGTGTGTGTGTGTGTGTGTGTGTGTGTGTGTGTCCGACCAATCACAGCCGACTACAGCTCCGCGCACGTTACGTCCTCCAATATTTGACAGACGCTGCTTCAATCACCATTACGTTAAATATTATTACTTCATTCACTTTATAAATTAAAAATGCAATAAAAAGTCACATACATTACAGAGCAAAATTGAGAAATTACAAACGAACTCCTTTTAGAACACAAATAAACTCGAATTCACACTGAACTGAATTAATTTAAAGAAATTATAACAAAAGAATTACATTAGCCCAACACTAGTTTAATGGAAGGTCGTTTCCACCACAGATTTATTTATTTTTACCTTCCAAATCACAATTCAATAACTTTTTCCCATGCAGTTCTGAGGAAAAAAAAAGTTTTTTAATTTTTATTCTGTGGCAAAAACAAGCTTCCATAAGTCTATGTATTCCCTTATATCCAGATTTGATTTATCCTAAGTTTATTTTAAAAATGAAGTTCATTATTTACACTGATTGTATGAACTGAACTTCGGCTAAAACGATCAAATGGATGATTAAAGACTACCTGAAGGAAAACAGCGGACACCTACCACTTCCACTTATCAGACTCCTCCCCCTTCTTCTTCTCCTTCTGGTCTCCGTCTTTCTTGGTCTTTTTGTTCTTCTCTGCTTTATGTTCAGAACTCGTCTTTTTCCTTTTCCTCCCAGACGACTGATTCTTGTCGTGTTTCTCTGGGCTCTCTTCATCTTTGACCCTCTTCTTCTTCCTCGTCTGGACAGATTCACACAGGTTTTCATCCTCGCCGCACAGCTTCACATCTGCAGTCCTCTGCTTATGACTGTGACGCTGCTTGCTGCTTTTTGATCGAGTCTGAGAACCAATCATTAAACATCATTAAACCCCACAGACATGGCCATCAGGAGCAAATACATCAAGTAAATAAAGTCAAATCAACATACCTTCTCTTTGTTTTTGTTGATTTCTGGAGAACCTGGTTTCTGCTGTCCATCATTTCTGATTTAAAGAAACAGTACACTATTTCTCAATTAAACTTATTTCCATATTCTAACTCTAGAAAGTTAAATTCATCATGCAGCTAATATTTTTCATTGCTTAGCACAATCAAACCGAGATATCTTGCCTTTCATCAGGATCTACTTTGACATCCTGTGAAATTAACATGCAAAATCAAACACCATCAGATTGAAACTCAGGTATTTCTCATATATTTTAAGTGAAACATGAGCGCTTACCTCATGCGTGCCACCATCTCCTGCTTCACATTTCACTGCGCTGCTAAAACTCATGAACATCAGACTATTGTTTGACACAGAACCTCACAGCTAAACGAGAACGTTCCGGCAAGGTTCTCTCAAAGTTATGAACAAACACTCTAGTTGGACATTCATGTCATGTTTTTTAAATGTTACAAGTCTCAGAATGTTCAGAGAACATTTAAAAGTAATGCTCCCATAGTGTTCACAAATTAAAAAAATGTATAATCTCATAGCCACCCACATGAAAAAATACTGTAGTAATTTATTGTAAATACTATAATGCTTTTGAACCATACTACAGTAAAGTGTGTTATACTGTATATATTATAGTATTTACAATGCTTTGTTAATGAATGCTACAGCATACTGTATAGTGAACTGATAAACTGTAATAAATACTGTAGTATACTTTAGTTTTTACTATGGTAAACTGTAGTGTATTGTAGTATAATATACCCTATAGGTGTAGAAAACCTAGTACAGTATTGGGTAAAGTAATTTGTTTCTTGTCCTCATTTGGATAAAAGCGTCTGCTAACTGTTTATGTTCCTATAGTTGTTATATTACCACAGCAGTTATACAATTACCACGATAAATTAATTCAAGTACTTTACTATTGTATGGTTCAAAAACGCTATAGTATTTAGGCCTACTATAAATTAATACAGTATTTTTTCCATGCAAAATGTTTTTTTTAATATAAAAATTAATAAAAAATTAAAAATTAAAAAAAAAGTTTTTTAAACATTTAACCTACTGTACATTTTGAACGTTCAGAAATCATGTTTTCTAAATGCTTGCAGAATGATAAAGTGGAATGTTACATTTGCATAGCCATGAAAAAAAAGTTCTTACAACATTTAAAAAACTGGACGTTTTGAACGTTCAGAGAACGTTTAAAAGTAACATTCCCATAATGTTTTTTTTTTTTTATTATAAAATTGCACGTTCCTATGACGTTTGCGTAGCCACATTTTTTTTTTTAAACACTTTCAAAACCGGGCGTGCTGAACATTCTGGAATAAGTTTAACGTTAGCTAAACGTTCTCCGAGCACGTTTTTGTTCATGTTTCGCACTAGTAGAGACGCACCTGCTGACTCCAGATGGCCTGTCCGACTGCTTCATCTGTTAATGACACAATCATTACTCACTCACATCTTTCCTTCATTAGTGATCTTCTGTCGCGATTATTTTACCTTTGAGGAGGGTTTGTGTTTGCCGTTCAGCTCAGAGTCCTTCTCTCGGTCTTTAGAGGAGCGTTTGGACTTCTTCTCTCTGACACATCAAACATCTGAGTCAAGTCAACAATGCAAGAGCTCTGTTCGAGTCATGAGTACACGAATCTTTCTGACCTTCTGTCCTGTTTTTCCTTTTCCAGTTTCATCCTGTACGTTTGTATTTTCTGCACAAGTCACTGCAAGGACAGTTGGTCTAATCAAGCATTTGCAGCAGAAATAAAGTCTAAACTTGCAAATAAAAGCCGACTACTGATCATCTGCGCAGTTTAGTCTAAACTCAAAGCATTGAAATGACTCGATTATTTGTGACTCGGGTGTGAAATCTCTTCGTACCTGAGGTTCTCTCACAGCGGCGTCAGAATGCATGTTACCTGTCACACCTGAAAGGTTTTAAGTTCCTCATGCAATCAACTGCGCAAAATCAGCCACAGCGCCACCTGCTGGAACAAACCCACCTGAACATGAAGAGCACATCTGTGATCTCAAGACATTTGGAGCTGTGTGTGATTATTGGATGGAAAATAACAACACGGGGTCATTTATACTGGATCCTATAAAATAACTATTTTAAAGTAGAGACAATCTGCCAGTGGATTTTACATGAAAGTTCAGGATCTTATTAAGATGCATGACTTTTCCACTCATGTAAAACAAGCTTAAATATTCCCTTCACTAGAGGAAGCTGGCCTTAAAATCAACACTTTCCGAAAGCCGTTGATCTCCAGTGAAGTGCAAGCCAATAAACCACAGCCTGTTTTCTGTAAATATAAGACTTAAGTCTTTAAAATAGCTATAATGTGATTTGATGCCAGTTGCATAAATAACCACTATTTCTGCAGGTTTCATGAAGATAAACAATGTTGGGGAAAGTTACTTTTAAAAGTAATGCATTACAATATTGCGTTACTCCATAAACAAGTAACTAACCACGTTACTTAGTTACTTTTTATGGAAAGTAATGCGTTACGTTACTTTTTAAATCTGGACAGGGCTTGCTTGTTTGTTTTTAAAATAAAAAAAGTTATATTTTTGGCAAATATAAAAGCCTTTTCACACCAAAAGTGAAATGAAGAAGCCTCAGGCTGAAGGGAAAGTACAGTAGAATACAGAAGACATTTCAACACACTTCAGCAATAAAAAAAGACACACAAATGTTTGTCTAGAGTAATTTTTGCTTATTAGTAT
>NW_015546028.1:195022-210081 GCF_001515605.1 Sinocyclocheilus anshuiensis | reverse complement strand
CTCCATAAAAAAGTAACTAATTACGTTACTTAGTTACTTTTTATGGAAAGTAATGCGTTACGTTACTTTTTAAATCTGGACAGGGCTTGCTTGTTTGTTTTTAAAATAAAAAAAGTTATATTTTTGGCAAATATAAAAGCCTTTTCACACCAAAAGTGAAATGAAGAAGCCTCAGGCTGAAGGGAAAGTACAGTAGAATACAGAAGACATTTCAACACACTTCAGCAATAAAAAAAGACAGATGTTTGTCTAGAGTAATTTGTGCTTATTGGTACGGTTGAACTGGATCACCGAAGGTCAGAAGCAAATAGAATGGGATTAAATACATAAAGGATATTTGTGTTGTTTAACATTTAATTATTGCAGGTTTGTGTCATATTCTGAGTTGCATTATTTTTATTCATTTTGAGGAATACTGAATCTGTGTTTTTTGGTGAGTGGTATGAATTAATGCATATTCATATTTATTTTAGAACTACAGTAACATCTGATTTCTCTCACCATGGCAACACCAGAGCTGTCAATCAATAAATTGGAAACAAAAGTAACTTGCGTTACTTATTTGAAAAAGTAACTCAGATATTCTCTTGTAAATTAAAAAGCAATGCGTTACTTTACTAGTTACTTGAAAAAAAAGTAATCTGATTACGTAACTCGCGTTACTTGTAACGCGTTACCCCCAACACTGAAGATAAATATAAGACCTTTTTAAGACCAAGTAAAGACAATTTAAGGAACTCGATGAGTTATATTAGCGAAACCTCTAATCGATCTCCTTTAGTTCCTAAATCACCGTTAAACCATCTTTACAAAGAAATAGCTTAAGTCTTGAATAGCTCCGCTCACAAACACTAGAACACAGAAAAACTAAATATTAAAAAACTGATGTTCCTCAGTGTTTTCCAGTGCAAATGTCTAAAGATTCATAAATCAAGACACATCGACAACAGGGTTTAAAAATAAAAGGTCTCGTTTTTTGAGAAATTGATTAAAATGAAATGAGCTTATGGTTGAGAAAGAACAAATATCTGCCAGTGGGCTTAAAAATGTTACTTAATTCAAACAATCTTTAATTCCCCACAGACAGATATTTGTTCTTGTTTTAAGCGTAAACTCTCAGTTTTGTTACGTTTCTCAGAAAAGATTTCATTCATGTCACAAGCATCTTGATTTTAGGATGTTGAGATATTTGTACGGGAAAACAAGACAAAAACACTGAAGAAAATATTCGTTTTTAGTATTTAATGCCACGACTTCATGAATTCAAGACATTGTGCTCTGATTTAATAACTTTTTAGGCTTCAACTTGTGGAATTAAGACTTGTTCAGACTGTTTAAGATCGTCATAAGAACTAGTTTGACCAACTTGCAGTTAACCAGAGGAGATTCAAATTAGACCAATCCACATTTTTAAGAAATTGACTTCAGTCTTCTAGTAATGACATGACTAACTCGTGAGGCTAGTCTAAGCAGTGCGACCGGCCGCGGATCAACCTTCACCAGCTGCTGAGGGAAGCACAAGAACCAAACAAGCCATGATTCACCAGTCTTTTATTACAGCAAATATATCTGGATGTGCAAACCGTCACACCCTTTCGCAAGACACGGATGGAATGATTGACCCGAAGCTTGTTCCATCCATCCGTCAACATCACAAATGTTAATGTGTCCAGTTTAAGCAGTACGATGGCAACAGGCGAAGGGAAGAACAACTCATCGTCCATCAGCTGCCATAAATACTCAAATACATTTGGTATGAACTGTACAATAAGAGAAAACGTCTGCACCATTTACATATAAATGAAACAACGAAAAACAGTGTAAGTCATGTTCTAAAATTATAAGAGAAAAAATCACTAAGATGTAGACAATAAATCAATGCAGAATCGATTCTGAGCTTAGTTTTGAACAGCAGATGGCGCTCTGATATAGTTTTTAACCGCACACTCAAATGCTCACAAAGAGCTTAAATGTACTTGTTTTTTTTATGCTTTTACGACGTCAGATTAATGTAAACACAGCCCATTATGAACACCCTTGTAATTCACTTCAACCTTTTCAAACTGTATGAATGATTATTTTATGTTCAAGTGGTGTGTGTGTGTGTGTGTGTGTGTGTGTGTGTGTAAGCCCAGTTTATAAAAAAAAAGTACACTTCCGTAATGTACTTAAAGTGCTCCATTTCCACGCACTAATTTTATACTTAATATACTAAAAATGATTCTTTAGTACTTTTTAAGATCAACTAAGTGTACTCAACTGTGCTATTTTGGGACACCATGAACTAAACTGTGCTTTTAACATACTATCTCTGCATTTAAAATGTATTTAGTCAGCACTTGTAGTACGCTTGAGTGTACTAGTGTATGAAAGATGGTTCAAGTGTACTACAAGTGCTGACTAAATACATTTTAAATGCAGAGATAGTATGTTAAAAGCACAGTTTAGTTCATGGTGTCCCAAAATAGCACAGTTGAGTAAACTTAGTTGATCTTAAGACGTACTAAAGAATCATTTTTAGTATGTTAAGTGCAAAACTAGTGCGCGAGAATAGACCACTTTAAGTACATTACGAAAGTGTACTTTTTTTTTAACCTGGGAGGAACTGGAAGAAAGCAGAGGACGGCTGTTTCTAAAGCACGCGGTGCCATCTGCGGTTCAATACCAAGCTCAGAATCGATTCAAGAGAGAATCAAGATGCATGAATTTATTGTCCCAGCCCTACTAAGATCAGTAATTATGAGCAGGCGATGGACTCCAGCTGCTGCTCGGCCTCGGCGGCCATTGCTGCGGCCTGGAGCTGCTCGGTCTCGCTCTGCAGCTGCTTGCGCTCGCTGTGCATGTTGTTCTCGTGTCTCTTCAGATCGGACGCTTTGGCGAAGGCCTTGGTGCAGGAGCCGCACACGAAGGGCTTCTCTCCTCGGTGGCGGCGCTCGTGGTCCTTCAGGTGCGACTTGTGTTTGAAGGCCTTCTCGCACATCTGGCAGCTGAACGGCCGCTCGTTGCTGTGCACACGCTCGTGTTTCTTCAAATCCGGCGCGCGGATGAACGACTTCCCGCAGGCTTCGCAGCG
The DNA here is from genome assembly GCF_001515605.1 of Sinocyclocheilus anshuiensis. Taxonomy (NCBI): domain Eukaryota; kingdom Metazoa; phylum Chordata; class Actinopteri; order Cypriniformes; family Cyprinidae; genus Sinocyclocheilus; species Sinocyclocheilus anshuiensis. The sequence continues at coordinate 207,008 of NW_015546028.1, read as the reverse complement.
ATACGGCTTGAAGCCCGTGTGGATCTTCAGGTGCTCCTTTAAATGCGCTTGAGTGGTGAAGGCTTTGGTGCAGATCTCACAGACGAACGGCCGGTCGGCCGAGTGCAGCTTCTCGTGTTTCCTCAAGCGGTTCTCGTCGATGAAGCTCTTTCCGCACACTTGGCATGCCAGCTGATCGCGGTGGCCGTAGAGCAGATACTCAAACTTCATGTCGGCGGCGGCCGTCGTCCACCCCGGCGGCTGCTCGTCTTTAACATCGCCCATGCTTTCGGTGAACGAGAGCGTTTGGGTGTGAGCCGCCAGCTCTTTGGGTTCGCCGTCCATTGCTTCCACATCTTGATCGTAGCAGCTCACTTTGTGCACCTCCTCCTGCGCCAGCTCCTTCAGGATGGCCTCCTGCACTCGTAACGCATTATTTGGCGATTTATCCAAATCGTGATTGCCTTGAGGCTCCTCTACGATGTCGTCCGAAGGCGTGTCGTCTTGGTCGCCGAGCACCTGGACGTCGCTGTCTTGACTCAGCGGAGGATCTTCCGCCGGAAGCCCCATTTTCACCATGTCATATGGGAACTTTGCGTTCCTGGGGTCGTTTTTCTCGTCGGGCGACATGTCGCGTTTCTGCGCGCAGAGTTTGTCTAAAAAGCGTATTCCGAGGATCTGTCCGGAGGACATCATTAGATTCACATCCTTCTTCCTCACCGAGATCTTGGCGGTGTACATGTAATTCAGCACCTCCTCGAAGATGTCCGAGCGGATGAAGTCGATCTCGATGACGGACGAACTGTCCACCTCGTGTTTCTTAAAGAGTTTCTTGAAGTAGTTGCTGCACGCCGCTAACACACAGCGATGCGCCCTGAATTTCACATCCTCTACTACTACAGCGATGTCGCAGTGCTCGCCCTCCAAACGCTGCTCGTTCAGTAGCTTCAGAAAGATGGTCTTGTGCTCATCGTCCACATACTTCACAGTTTCGGACATACTGGAGCGGGGTCCTACGAGAAGAGCATGAAATATTGGTCAACGAATAAAAATAGCGATGGAATCAAATGATACCACAAAACTTTGGGATACACCATGGTACATCGATTATTCCCTTGAAACTGTAATTGCGATTATTAATTACATTTATCACAATTTACACTGAACAATGTTTATACCATTGTTTAAAGCAACTGCGTGCCATGTTTTTACATAAAAATAAACAAGCTGAAAAACTTTTATTGATTTTCTATAGCATTAAGCCTCAAATGACAACTATACATTGGATTGGTTTCTCCTTTAAATAAAAAAAAAAAGTAAAAATATGCATGCATTATAATGTTATACTAAAACTAATATAAAAATAGGAAAAACCCTTCAGATAACCTGCAGAAAGAAAAAACATCTTAAGCACGCAGAATAACATAAGAGGACGATTAATTACCGCTTGGAACAAGTGCGTAATTGTAATCGCGATTAATTGTACAGCCCTACAATGAGTTTTTTGGCAAGTTTTGCGTACAGGCGACAACTTTGTCAAAACAATTTAACGGACATCGTCTGCTAAAATGACTAAAAACGCTGTATTAAGCTGCCAAGCCAGTAGTTGGCGATGTAAAGACTTTGCGAAAAGAAAAGAAAACCGCTACACATCTGCGCACATACGCATCGCTATAAACTAAACATGTAATATGCATGTGCACGACATCGCCGTTTTCACAAATTCATGTTTTTGTACTTTACACCGAGACAATAAAGGCATCGCTTTCAAAAATATGCACCTGTTTTCAAAAGTTTTCAGCCCCCCAAAACATCCCTGTCGTGTAAATAAACGGCCAAAACACAAAAACGCTTCTGTTGTGTAAATACACCCCCTTAGTTCCATAGAACTTACATAGCCAAAAATCATGGTACTTATGATACATACTTGCTAAACATTTAAGATTCTTCAGTAATTTCAATGCTTTGCTTACATTAGTCAGACACATAAATGCATAAACAATGTCGTGAAGTCTCTCTCTATGAATAATGTTTGTGTGTGTCTGACAAAACAACTGAATGAAGTCCGTACGCATCATTATAATAATAAATAATCATTAAATCACATTCGTGACCCTGCAGCACAAAAGCAGTCATAAGTAGCACAAGGTACATTTCTCTTTTATGCCAAAAATCATTAGGATATTAAGTAAAGATCATGTTCCATGAAGATATTTAGTAAATGTCCTACCGTAAATATATCAAAACTTAATTTTTAATTAGTAATATGCATTGCTAAGAACTTCATTTGAACAACTTTAAAGATGATTTTCTCAATATTTAGATTTTTTTGCACCCTCAGATTTTCAAATAGTTGTATCTCAGCCAAATATTGTCCTATCCTAACAAACCATACATCAATGGAAAGCTGATTTATTCAACTTTCAGAATGAATCGATAAAAGAAGATCCAGGGTCACATCTGATTACACAATAAATGCATTAGAACACATTACACGATACCTTGACGGACACATGATGCTTGTAGTTCGCTCGGAATGAACTGAAACGGGCCACAAACGCCGAAACTACTTCATTTAAACCCCTCCAAAACAGACGAGCTGTGGTTTTAGCTCAATAAAAGACTGATTTGGTCTCTAAAGATCTCGTTCTGTCGACAAACTGAAGTTTGATTCGCTATTTAGCCGTTTCTGCGCTAGTCTGCAAGCTAATCTTAGCATTTTAGCATTAGCACGCGAATCTTCGTCGACGGCTTTCATCGACACTAAACGAGCGAAACCGCCGAAGAGTCCGCAGCGCGTCTCGCTAGAGGAGTCCGCGGAACCGTGCAGCGCCGCTCAGCAGCGGGGAGCACCGGAGAGCAGCGGGACGCTCGGTAACGGCACCGCGGCGCGCTGAGGCGGGTTCGAGCTGCGCGGGCCGTGACGAACACTCCCGCGCCGGGCGCGCGCAGCCATCCCGCGCAAAACATTATGCAATAATCCCGCAGCCGCTCCAGTCCGCCGCAAACCTCTGTTTCTTACCTTTATTGCGCTTTATTGTGATCCACTGGGAAAGTGTGTGTTAAATGTCACGAAAGCCAGTGCAGAATTTAATACTTAGTTGTGTGCGAGCGAGCGAGGCCGAGGCGGAAGGAGCGCTGCGGAGGGTTGCCAGGTTCCACAATAAAACCCGCCCAGCTGCGACACAGCTATCGCTACAAATACATTTAAACACATTTGGCGGGGTTCCCACTGGTAGAATTCAGCATTCCAGACGCTAAATATCATAGATAGGCCTATATTCAGTGCTGGGGAGTAACTCGTTACATGTAACGGAATTACAAAATAAATGTAACTAATCAGTTACTGAGAAGAAAATGTAATTAAATTACAGTTACTTATGAAAATGTTAACGCTTACCCAAATTGCATTGACTGCTCTAAAATATGTGACACCAATGCTTATTCGATTACTGTTTTATTTCCTATTTGGGTTTATGTATATGCTTTATTTTTTAAGAATTGAATTAAAGGGTTAGTTCACCCAAAAAATTAAAATTAGGTTGTGTTTTAAGCGCAGCGGAGAGATCAAAACAAAACAACGGTCTTTAACTTCCTATAAGAGGTTTTATCGCCAGAACAAAAAGCACACTGCCTATCTTTTAACAGATCTTTAATTTGAACAGTCATCCAAGGCTTATCTGTGTTTGTGATAGAGACTTTCTTTAATGGAACTGTTTTATCCAGGATAGATATGATAGTGGAAGTAAAGGCACTTGAGGGTGAGTAAAACGCAGCCTAATTTTAATTTTTGGGTGAACCAACCCTTTAAGAATTTTTTAAGAATTAATCGTTTTTTCCAAGGCATTGTTAGATGCCCTGTCATAACTATGCAAAGATTTTTTTTTTTTGCCGTATAATTTTTATTACAAAGTTGCACTTTTACATTTTATAACATTCACATCCTATACCCAACCCAGTGATCCCAAATAAAAACAGAAGGACATATGACAAAGGTTCAATTACATAATTAATAGGGGAAAATAAATAAAGAAAAATAATAAATAATTAAAATATAATAACAATCATAATACATAACTATGTAAAGATTTGATTTCAAAAACAGTAGCTATTAAACTATTTCTTGTTATGATTTTAAATCTGTATTTAACCTCAGAATGATCTCAAAGTAAAAAGAGCTGCTAAAGTCTGATTTTGTGCTGGCTGTGCTTTAAAATTAAATGAGTATAATATCTTTATTATGAAAGTCTGACAGTAATCAGTGTTGAGTTAACTCTGCCTTAAATGTTTTAAAATAATTTTTAAAATAAAACATTCGTTAGAAATTTAGACGGGTAATCAAAAAGTAATCAAATGTAATCAGTTACATTACTTTAATAAAGTAATTGAAATAGTTACACTACTATTGCATTTTAAATAGAGTAACTTGTAATCTGTAACCTATTACATTTCCAAAGTAACCTTCCCAACACTGGAAATATATACACATTGTTTTTGTGGTAAACCCTAAAAATAGTTCAATCCAAAAGAATTGTTTAGTGTAAAACCTATTGAAGATTAGCAGATAGCTGTCGATTCGTTAAATGATGAGCTGTTTCCTCTAAAAAGCTGTTTATTCAGCGTAGTGAAGCCTTTCTTCCACTGACACCCATTCAATAAAACAGCCTCTGGTCTCCTTTCCGTTAGCATTAGCCGTTATGCTTTTTTGGCTAATGGTTGCAGGCTTGCCTTCTAGTGGCTGTGCCTGTACAAAAGCTAGTTATATGCATGTATATCTTTAAATACGCATTGATTACTATGGTGAATGACGTCAAGTTGACCGTTCCAAAATGGCGGACGCGTCAACGTGTCTGGATCGGTAGAATATGGCATCTATACATGTTTACGCTAAATATCAGGTTATTGGGGTTGCTTTAACCCGCGGGAATGAAAAACAGCCCGCGGCAACAGTGTTGAAGTAGCTACATTCCGCGGGAAATCGGCGGACTTGGCAACACTGCTGCGGAGGGCGAGTGACCGAAGCGCGTACGTAGACACGGGCACGGCTACGCAAACAGCGCACACGGCGAGATGCGCAGGCACGCTTTACGCAAATGACGCAAGTGACGCGCGGGAGGAGCGAGCGCACGCGCGTTTAAGATTAATGCAGTCATTTATAGGATCTGAACTGTTCACCTATTGACCTGCTGAACAAAAAAAAAAATTGTAGTTTTTAATGTAAAACAAATGATTCTTAGTTTTGGTTTGCAACGCTAAACAACCAGGTGATTAAAAATGAACTAGAAATCGCATTGGCTATTTAGCCTTAAAGGGACAGTACACCCAAAAATACATTCTGTCATTATTTACTTGCCCTCATGTCATTACAAACATGTTGTCTTCATTAGAACACAAAAGAAGATATTCCGAAGAATGTAATGTAACCAAACAGATTTGGGTCCCATTGACTTACATAGTATTTTTAGTCTGTACTATGGAAGTGAATGGGAACCGAAACTTTGTTTCGTCAAACATTTTTCAAAATATCTTTACATAAGAAATAAAGTCATACAGGTTTGGAATGGCATGATGGTGTGTAAATCATTACAGATTTTTAATTTCTGGGAGGACAATCCCTTTATCGTGGTACAGTGATGGTGGATGATAATAAAATCGTGTTTTTTGTTTTGTTTTTTACCATGGTACGTGGTGATTGCCATATTCCTGCATCATATTTATGGTTCTCCTAACAGATTACACTTGTATTACCTTTGGCGCATGTCCAAAACATGATATTACCATGATACCATTTCCCAAAAACAATGCCAATACCATATTACACTTTGAATGACTATCATCACCAAATGAGTTCTGTGTTGCGCAGACATTCACAATCAATATTTTATGTGGCACTAATTTGAATTATTTCAAAATAACGATAAAGTCCCGTTCTGTGCAAATCTTTAAATAGCAAATCATCTGCACTGGGCAAAACTGGATTGTTTCAGTGACATACACAACTATATAATAATCTTGTATAACACAAAAATTGATTGGTTCTTTGAATTAGTTTATTGAAATTTTCCGTAAGAAATACTATAATGAATGCATATTCTCTTCACGCATGTCTCAATGCAAAAGGATGAATGGAAACTGCAAAATGATCAGAAATGGAATTGAGATTTTATTGGAGTTGCTTGCGTGGGAAACAGCCAGCAGGGCGGCGACGCTGCATTGGAAAACAAACAAGGACATAAACACACATGGGGTTCGTCTGTCCAGTTTAAGGCTCAGATGTGGCACTCAGGGCAGGGAGATCTCTGGGATTGATATTTCAGGTCGTCATTACAACAGCTCTCGGAGAGTTTCATTCCTCTAAACTCAACATTCACAAGCGACAGTTTTCAAAAAGAAACAAAAACAGGTGTATAACTCAAGTAAAAACAACATAACACGTCTCTAACATACAAGTGTGGCATATTCATATTCTCATAATGACGTGAGCAGATCAGAGATGAGCCGACGGAGTGTGGATGGCACATTTTTGCGCGGTTAAATATTGTGCAAAGTTTGTCCTTTTTTAAAGTGAGCAGTATTCAGTAGAATAAATAAATGTAGATATCTGTAACCGTTATATTTCCTCTCACACATATTCTTCAGTCCCTTTATGATGAGCTTGTGGTTTGACTATACACTGCGCTCATAAAGTATTTACTAAAATGTCTATATACTGTAGTCTCCTCACAAAAAGCAGAATTGTTCCCTTGTCATGCGGTAACAGTGATCCAGTGCGGTGCCTGTGAGCATGTGTGTGTGCGTTACTCCAGACGTGTTCAGATGGCGTTTGCTGCAATTCATTCGCTTATGCTGCTGTTCCCGTGTTGATTTCTCTGAAGCATCCTTCATTTTCCACAGCATGAACACATGAGTTCCTCCAGCAAGCATGAAGATGATGTTAATCCTGAAAATGAACAAAACAGAACATTCAGTCAATAACCGGAACACGCAGTGAAGGAACAGATAACACCTTCAGAGGAGCAAAGCTTGACGTGAGTCTGCCAGTGATGATGTCAAACACGTCATGCATTTTAAATAACATAAAAACACAGGCCTCAGTAACATGCCTCCATTTCAACATTATCTCACTGAAACTGAAGATCTACATTTTCCTCAGGAAAATGTCAGTGGTGTTTCCCGTGCAACAATGACAGAGTTCCGGGTGGTTTCCAGGGCATTGCTATGTGGTTGCTAGGGTGTACTGGGCAGTTGCCATGTGGTTTACAGGGTTGTTATGGTGTTCTGGATGGTTACTAGGTTGTTATGGTGTTCTGGGTAGTCGTTAGGGTGTTCTGGGTTGTTGTTAAGAGTGTTTTGGGTGGTTGCTAGAGTTGCATTGGTGTTCTGGGCAGTTGCTATGGTAATCTGGCTTGTTGCTAGGGTGTTTTGGGTGGTTACTATGTGGTTGCTAGGATTGTTATGGTGTTCTTGGTAGTTGGTAGGGTGTTCTGGACGGTTGCTAGGGCTGTTTTTGTGTTCTGGTTGGTTGCTAGGGTATTATGGGTGGTTACTATGTGGTTGTTAGGGTTGTTTTGGTGTTCTGTGTGGTTGCTAGGGTTGCTATGGTGTTTTGGTTACTTGCAAGGGGTGTTCTGGGTGATTACTATGTGGTTGTTAGGGTTGTTTTGGTGTTCTGGTTGGTTGTCAGGGTGTTTTGGTTGGTTGCTAGGGTGTTCTGGGTGGTTACTATGTGGTCGTTAGGGTTATTTTGGTGTTCTGGTTGGTTGGTTGGTAGGGTGTTATGGGTGGTTACTATGTGGTTGCTATGTTTGTTTTGGTTGGTTGTTAGAGTATTCAGGATGCTGGTTGCTAGGGTTTCATGGGTGGTTACTATGTGATTGTTAGGGTTGTTTTGGGTGGTTGCTAGGGTGTTCTGGATGTTGCTAGGGTGATTTGGGCAGTTGCTGTGTGGTTGCTCTGGTGTTATGGTTAGTTACTATGGTGTTCTGGGCTGTTCCTATGTGGTTGCTAGGGTGTTCTAGGCAGTTGCTATATGGTTACTATGATGTCCTGGGTTGTTGCTATTTAACTCTGGGTGAATGCCCAGATTAGTAAACGGTTAGTCAACACTATTAATCTCAGTGAGCGTCATCATGTGGTCACATGACTCATGGAGATGATCTGCAGTACAGCTCTCTACCAGCAGAATGCAGTGTGTTCAACCACATCTGCTCCTGATCTCACACAGACGATCATCATGTCATTCTGTTACAGGTGTGAGTAGTTAGTTCACACTCTGAAAGCAGCAGTCAGACGTCCGCACATGTAAACAGCCAAAGCAGCACCGGTGTTAGAACAGCAGCCAATAGCAGCGCTCCAAAGCGCAGCACAGCAGCCAATCAGCTCGCAGTCAGCCAAGCCTACTCAAGCTGTGATTGGCTGTGGTCTTACCTGCATCACTCCTCCGGCGTGATCACACACACACACACACACAGAGCCGTTACGTGGATGGTTCTGATGGTCAGTAACGCAGCAGCGGTCAGTACCTTGGTGATGTGTGTGGTGGTGCTGGTGCTGGTGGTTTCTGATGTGATGGTCTGAGCGCTCAGCAGAATGCCAGGATCAGCGTCTCCATCCGTCTCGCCCTGCAACGATCCAACAACACTCAAAACACAGCATCACACCACATTCAAGATGTTTTAATGTTTCTGAAAGAAGTCTCTTCTGTTCACTAATGCTGCATCTATGTGATCAAAAATACAGTCGAATTGTGAAATATTATTACAATGAGATGAGTGTGAGCTCACACACCGGCAGGGACTCGTATGTGATGGTCTTCATCTCCGTGTGGATCTGTGTGTCCGTGTCTCCTGACAGAGTCCTGGAGAAACTCACCACACCTGACTGAGGAGCGACAGAGAGAAGAGAGACTCGTCACACACACACACACACACACACACACACTAACACAAGTGTGTCATATACATACATCACATCATACAGACATTCACTCATTCTTATTAACTGCTCTAGTCTACATCAATCAGGTAATCACGTAAATGAACAATCACTGATTCCCAATAACTGATGGAAACAGACACTGGGAAAGAGACGAGGAGGAACGAGGAGTTCTGGGAGAGAACAGACCGAACACATGATCTTTCAGAAGAAACGCTTATGCAGTCAGCAGCTGCAGTCAGCAGGAAAAGTGTCGACTCACAGAGAGCAGGAAATCTTCCTTATTATCTACTTAATTATTTATTAATCATTAATGGCATGGTATTGTATCATATTGAAAAGAGACAGAGATCTCTCACACACACACACACACACACACACACACAACTCTAAAAACATACGTGAGAGTATAGTTATGTGCCTGAACAGTACAGTGCTCTAGTCTGTTTGTTGCATCAATGTTGAAAACAGTCGTGCTGCACAATATTTTTGTGGAAACTGTGATACATTTTATTTTTCAGGATTCACAGACGAATAGTAAGTTCAAAAGAACAGCATTTATTTGAAATAGAAACATTTTGTAACATTAGAAATATCTAAACAAACATCTTTGTTTAATCTCACTGCTGTCTTGAAGGAGCGTGACTGAGATGAGATTCTTCAGTGTGTTTGTGGTGGATGAGATGAGTGTGAGCTCACACACCTACACACACACACACACACACGTTGTGAAAACTGAATGTTCTCATAAGAAGCTCATTGTTGGTCTGAGAATGGTCACAAACACACACTATACGCCGGCGCTAGTGAGGAGAGGGTGGATGTTCTGGGGGTTCAGGTTTGGGGTCGCGGGGTCATGAGGTCATGAGGTCACCTCTAAACCTGCGGTCAGTTCTACCTCCCCACTGTGACCCTCAGCCACACCCCTCTGCTCGGAGGGGCTCCTGTTGGGCGACTGCTCATCATCATCATCATCATCAGTGGACAGAGAGAAGCTCTCTCCTCCAGACTCGCTGTCGCTGTGGGGACCGGCCGTGCGTGAGGGGCCCAGAGAAGTTAGCAGAGTTTACACTGCTGGAGTCGCTGTCAGACTCAGACTCAGACTCGTCGAGGGCTCGCACTGAGCTCAGCGGCTCCACACACGCTTGATAATACACCGCAGGCTCCCAGGGGCCCTCTGGAGGCTCAGGTACCTGAGGCTGAAGTTCCTCTGCCGGCGGCTGCTGATCCTCTTCTTCAGCCGGATGACTCTCTGGACTCTCTGATGGCTGCCAGAGAAATAAAGAACATATGATCAACAGGCAGAAAACCAAACAGAATCAACAACAAAAACATCATGAATTAGCAGCTTTTATATCTTCTAACTAGTAAAGTACAATGCAAAAAAAATGCTTGTCTTACTTAGATTTTTGTCTTGTTTCCAGCCAAGATACCTAAAAATTCTTAAATCAAGAAGGATTTTTTTAGATGAGTGAAAATTATTGTCTTGTTTTCAGAAAAACAAGTCAAAATTAGACTCGTCGAGGGCTCGCACTGAGCTCAGCGGCTCCACACACGCTTGATAATACACCGCAGGCTCCCAGGGGCCCTCTGGAGGCTCAGGTACCTGAGGCTGAAGTTCCTCTGCCGGCGGCTGCTGATCCTCTTCTTCAGCCGGATGACTCTCTGGACTCTCTGATGGCTGCCAGAGAAATAAAGAACATATGATCAACAGGCAGAAAACCAAACAGAATCAACAACAAAAACATCATGAATTAGCAGCTTTTATATCTTCTAACTAGTAAAGTACAATGCAAAAAAAATGCTTGTCTTACTTAGATTTTTGTCTTGTTTCCAGCCAAGATACCTAAAAATTCTTAAATCAAGAAGGATTTTTTAGATGAGTGAAAATGAGTTTTCAGAAAAACAAGTCAAAATTAAGTGAGTTTTTCCTTAGAACAAGCAAAATAATCTTATTTCAAACAGAAAACAAGATTATTTTGCTTACCTCATTGGCAGATTATTTTGCTTTTTTCAAGCAAAAAACACTTAATTTTGACTTGTTTTTTCTGTAAACAAGACAATACTTTTTACTTGTCTAGAAAATCCTTCTTGATTTAAGATTTTTTAGATATCTGGGCTGGAAACAAGACAAAAATCTAAGTAAGAAAATAATTTTTTGCAGTGTATAGCTTTGTCCGTTTGTAACATCTCAAGAACTATTCACTGAGATCACACTACAAAATCATGTCAAACCACCAATAATCACAGCATTAATTTAGCTTCTTTAGCTTTAAATTAAACTCTTCAACAAAAATGTGATTGGCTCATTTGACTGAACGGCCGAACTTTGTGTTTGTCTTTTCCATTATAAATATCTAAACTTTTCTAAATCAACATACATCTACTTAAAAAGCAAAATGACGTAAGATATTCATTCTTGTTTTCTGATAGAAATGATCAAAATTAAGCAAGTTTATGGTTACAATTATAAAAAATATCTGCCCATGGTATAAGAATAATAATCTTCTTTTCCATTTGAATGAAGTTGATTTTTCTGACAGATTTTTGTCGTTGTTTTAAGCATAAACTCACTTGATGTTATCAAATCTTCCACAAGTAAAAAAGTAATTTTGCTTCTCCACTAAATGTATCTTGACTTAAGAACATTTAGATATTTTGTACTGGAAAAGACAAAACCAAAATACAAAACAAGACAAAAATACTAAGCATAATATCAACACTGCTCCCGTTTAGTAAAAATGAAATGACATGATGTCTGACAGACACAAGTCTGATCGAGGACAGACTCATTTCTAGAGTTTCTTCAGAGCTGCACCTTGTGTAATGCGATTGTCTGCGTGATCGGAGCGGGAGACGCAGACGGAGTCCAGCTGCGAGTGGACTGCAAGAGTGCCGTGAGCTCAGGAGACATCTCATCAAAATTGGGCTTAGGCTGAACACAGAGAGACACAGCGTTAAACACACATACACACATAACACTCACAGAGAAACACACACACACACACACACACACACTCTCACACACACACACACACACACACACACACACACACACACACACACACACACA
>NW_015546028.1:186543-194933 GCF_001515605.1 Sinocyclocheilus anshuiensis | reverse complement strand
CAAGAGCATTCTGGGTAATTAAGGGAGTGAAGGGGCTCATTTAGGACTTATTCATAAGAGAACACCTGCTGCATTGTGCAAAGAATTTACTTTATAATTTACAAGAGAACTAAAATTAATGCAATTTTATTTTTTATTTTGTATGCATTTTTCAACTTAAAATCAGAGTTGTCTCACGTAAAGGCTGGAAATACAGCTGCATGAATAATTTCTGAGCCAAACACACCAGTGACATGCAAACAGTGAGAGTGAGCGGATCAGTTTGGTCAGAGAAGGATTCAAGCAGCTCAAAGATTATGATGACCAATAATCTTATTTATAACGTTTGTCCAGCAGGTGGCGCTAACACCAAGCTGATGGAATGATGCCTACAAAATGTTGTTAATTTGCAGAAGTGCTTCAGGAACACAACTTTACTTCTTGTTTGGTGCTTCACCAGCAGATTTGTTGTGACAAACTTTGAAGTTGGCTTGATAAAGCTAGACCAGAAAGTTTAAAAAAGTTTTAAAAGCTTGAATTTATCTAGTTTACATCGAAGACCTTCTGCAGCCATTTGACTCGTGATCTCTGAAGATAAAAGAGACTCTCTTATGAATAAACCCTCATATCCAGCAGCAGCCAGAGCGCAAAACAAAGACGCTGCCGTTCCTCAGTCATGACTAAAGCAAAGCAGCGGCATTCTCCAAAACAATGAAGAAAACAGGCTCCTGCTCTCAGGGTTGGTGAGAAGAGGCTCAAAACAACAAACAGTGACAGCAAATGCCAGCCAGAGGGATTTGTGTCAGACCAAAACAACCGAACTCAAATCAGGAGCGCGTGTGGAGCTCTGGCTTCAGAGTTCGTCTGAGACCTCAAAGCCAGGCCGAGGAGAAGCGAGACGTCGGGATATCCTACCACTCGAGCCGTCGGAGACGTTCTGCTGAGGTCCACAGGAGAGCGGAGACGCGTCTTACTGATCTGCTCGGACACAACGGAGAAACCCTCTAGAGATCCGGTGAGTTTATCTTCTGGAGGTTCACGGGACGACGCCGTGCTCGAGGCGGATGTGAATCTGTAGCTGGCGATGCGTTTCTTCTCTGGAACCTTCGGGGGGACTTTTGGTGGTACTTTAGGAGGAACATGCTCTGAAGAACCAATAGAAGGAACCTTTATGGGTTCAACCTTTCCTTGGACCACCGTAGAAACCTTTTCTGGCACCTTCGGAGGAATTTTCTTTGGAGAAAACTCTTCAGATACAATCAAAGAAGGTTTTTCTGGAGGAAAAGTTTCTTGTACTATGGTAGAAACCTTTACTGGTATCTTAGAAGGAGTTTTCCTTGGAGAAACGTCTTCAGATACAATGGACAAGGGTTTTTCTGGAGGAATCTTTTCTGGAATCTTAAGAGTTTTCCTTGGAGAAACCTCTTCAGATACAATGGACAAGGGTTTTTCTGGAGGAAACTTTTCTGGAATCTTAGAAAGAGTTTTCTTTGGAGAATCCTCTTCAGATACAATGGACAAGGGTTTTTCTGGAGGAAACTTTTCTGGAATCTTAGAAAGAGTTTTCTTTGGAGAATCCTCTTCAGATACAATGGACAAGGGTTTTTCTGGAGGAAACTTTTCTGGAATCTTAGAAAGAGTTTTCCTTGGAGAATACTCGTCAGATACAATGGACAAGGGTTTTTCTGGAGGAACCTTTTCTGGAATCTTAGAAGGAGTTTTCCTTGGAGAAACCTCTTCAGATACAATGGACAATGGTTTTTCTGGAGGAAACTTTTCTGGAATCTTAGAAGGAGTTTTCCTTGGAGAATCCTCTTCAGATTCAAACAAATAAGGTTTTTCTGGAGGAAATGTCTCCTGTACTATGGTAGAAACCTTTTCTGGAAGCTTAGAAGGAGTTTTCTCTGGAGGAAGCTCTTCAGATTCGGCAGACGAGGGTTTTTCTAGCTCAACTGGAGGACGTTGTTCTTGTACTACGGTGGAACCCTTCTCTGGTATCTTACGAGAAAACGTTTCTGCTTTGACTGGAGGACGTTTATCTGGTTCAAACGGAGGAACCTTGTTTATAATGACCCACCCGTCAGACTCCTACATGTAACACACAAAGATCATGTTAGCAGACTGGAGGAAAAGCACCGTTAGTCACGCCTGATCCATGAAGACTGAGACGGACAGACAGACTGACGCTGCTGAGCCCAATGACACACATCATCATGATCATGAGCATCTGATGAGGAGGAATGGATCACCTACCACATCAACCTTCTCCTCCTGCGGCTCCAGAGCGGCTGCGGCCACTTCCTGTATCTCCACCACTGCTTCCTGTTTGAGCTAAAGCAACAGACATTTAAAAAAAACAAGAGTCAAAATGATGGAGCTGAATGCACTGCACTTTTTCTATTTAGTATTTTTGTCTCATTTTCCATTAAAAATATCTAAACGTTCTTGAAACAAGATACATTTACTTGAGAAGCTAAATGACTTAAGATATTCATTTTGTTTTCTGAGAAAGTTATCAAACTTTTGTTAGTTTTTACTTAAAACCACAAAAAATATCTGCCAATGGGGTAAAAAAAAAAAAACTTAATTCAAAGGAAAAACAAGATTTTGTGCTTTTGTTGAAGATCCAGACCACATCACATGTCTAATTATTTTAATAATAATTAATTTTAAAAATCATGGCCAGTAGTTTTAATCAAAAATGGCTGCAAGAAATTTATAAATTAAATAAATAAATGTGAGGTTCATAATATATGTATACACACACACACGCACACACACACACACAATTTCTTTAATAAAAATGGATTATAAAAAGTCATAGCAAGGAGTTTTGATCATCATAGAAGTACTACAAAAATGCCATAAATGAAGAAATATTTTTTGAGAGATTTATAATAAAAACGCAATTAGACAAAACGTAATTAGATCAACACAATTACATAAAAATAATATATGGAAAATATAATATATAAAAGAATTTCTAAATAATTGAATCATAAACTGAAAATTAAACATAATACTCTATAAGTAAAAATAAATCTATAAGTAAATAAATATGAAATACATTTTAAATAAATAAATAAATGTGAGGTTTATAATATATATAACGTAAATCTCACAAAATGTATTTTTTTAAATTTCTTTCTCTGAAAACAAGTCTTCAATTCAGAAGGATGTTGAGAGAATTCTTCAGAAGCGCAACACACAGATCCTGATTAAGGACAGGATTTTTCCCGTCTTTCCCTCTGTCGGGTTTTATGTAAGCGGCACATAATGATTTTCTCTGATCTGAAGTGCTTCGAGCAGCTAAACGCCAGAACCGTGAGTGTTTCAGGAGCGGAAAAACTAAATCAATAAGAGGTTTTATTGTCGCTCTCGTCTGAACCGGCTGCATTCAGATCCTTTTCAAAGAACGGCATCTTTTAATTACAGCAGCGTCTGGTTTTCCATTCTGATCAACACATGCGAGACATGGATCTCACCTCGTCCGGCTCCAGCGGCTCGATCATGGGCGCTTCGTCCAGACGTGGAGACCGCAGCGGAGACGAGGACAGACGCTTCTCCCACTCGGTCAGCCCCGTGCGCTCCGGTCCTCCCTCCAGGAACGTGCGCTTCAGCTCGCTGATGTTGGTCTGATGCTTCAGCAGCTCGTCTGGCGTTTGCTCGATCTCCTGAACAAACACAACATGTCAAGTCACCTGTGTTTATACAGCGCTTTTAACAATACAGATTGTGTCAAAGCAGCTTTACAGTATTAAATAAGAAAATAGTGTGTAATAATGCAGAAGGATAATAATAAACACTCAATTTTCAGTTAAAGGCAGTTCATTGAATTCAGTGATGACATCGTCCAGCTCAGTTCAGTTTAAATAGTATCTGTGCAATCAAGTCGACGATATCGCTGGAAATTAAGAGTACTGAATACTTACTGAATAGTACTGAATACAGGCTCTGGAGCTGCTTGTGTGGTTTTTGTTTCAATTAAATTAATGACCATGTTTTAGTTCATATTTTTGCACTTTTATGGGATTTTATTGTAGGTAAATTATATTTGTGACCCTGGACCACAAAACCAGTCATAAGGCTGAATAAATAAGCTTCCATTGATGTATGGTTTGTTAGGATAGGACAATATTTGAAAATCTGGAATCTGAGGGTGCAAAAAAATCTAAATATCGAGAAAATCATCTTTAAAGTTGTCCAAATGAAGTTCTTAGCAATGAATATTACTAATCAAAAATTAAGTTTTGATATATTTACGGTAGGAAATTTACAAAATATCTTCATGGAACATGATCTTTACTTAATATCCTAATGATTTTTGGCATAAAAGAAAAATGTATAATTGTGACCCATACAATGTATTGTTGGCTATTGCTACAAATATACCCCAGCGACTTAACACTGCTTTTGTGCTCCAGGGACACATATATGGAATAGTTATGAGAAAAACAGCCAGAGACTCACTATGCCTTGAAAACAATCTAACCAAGGTGCACAGACCAAAAAAGGTTCCCAAAAATACTAGAAAAAAGTCTGTTTGCCTTGTTGCCTTGTCTTTTTCAGTAAATTGCTTACACTGCTTTCATCTCGCTTGTGACTTTTTGATTTTAGAGAGTGTGCGGACTTTTTTTTTAGTATTTTAGTTTTTGGAATAGTTATGATCCATTTATTACCTGTTTTTTTTGGCGCATATACCTGAAAATGAGATTTTCAACTTTTTTGAACTGACTACAGTTCAAGTTTGATCTCTTTTTAAAGAAGACACTTGGCAGATTATTGCTGAAGTGAAAAAATGTACAACATTCTAAAAAAGTTACAAAAGTTTATTATTAAGAGAAATGCACTAAAATGCAATTTTACAATTTTCTATGACGTATTTTTTCAAAACATGTTTTACTTTAAAAAAGGCATAAATCTAAACAAGTTGTGTTCCAAATTTGAGGTTGATATCATAAAAAAATGAGCTTTCAGTCAAATTTTGTTTGGGCGCAGTACCAAACGCTTCCACTTCCCATTCGTTTCCAATGTGATAATTTTTGACCGCGAACAGTACAAGTACATCTATTTTTTCAGGACCTTTTCATCTTTTCAAATCATGTCCATGACTTTTTTTTGTGTTCACATTGCAAGTGCCAAAAACTTTACCAACTTTCGTACCATTCCAAATTCTAAAAAAGTTCTACGTAAGATTTTTCCGGTCCAAAATGACCAAACAGCAGCAAAGGGTTAACTAGAACTAGTGGAAATACAACACAAAATCCTCACTCAAAATAAACTCCTTTATGCATAAATTACTTGCATGTCTTCAGTAACATATGAGAATCTCATGCAATTAAATCCCACAGAGACGATTCGTTATAAACTTCTGAAAAACAGACTCTCTCCTTTAATTTGCCTCAAGAAGCTAATTAAATGCATTTAAAGCATTGTATGGAAACAATTAACTGACATGCATAAAACACACACACTCTCTGTTCAACTGCACACGCACTGCAAACACAGAGAGCTAATCACACAAGGTATAAAATTCATTTTCAGTGAGTAAATCAGCTTCACTGCCGCTGCAAACGCACACATAAATCACAGACATGAACACAGCTGCTGCAGTATCGAGTTAAAACACATCCATTCCTTACCAGCCTCTAACATCAGCTTACTGTGTCTCACAAACACATTCTCTCCTTTAATTCGCCTTATGAAACTGGGCTGAAGGAAACACAGATCCATTCATTCACACCAAAACACACACATCTCACACTCTCTCAGTGTCTGTCAGTAAACACTCAGACACACATATATGATTCAACACTATACAGATTAAAAATAAGACACGAGGAATGAGAGATTGAGTTATATTGTGAACATACATATATCACACACAGTGACTGTATTCACTCTATAGACAGATTCAGATCACTGGACAATCAGAAGTTTTTCAGGACTACAATGAAAAAAGTGTTGTAATTATACATTTTTTATAAGTAATTTTTTAAATAAATATTGTATATACAGTATTTATTTCTATAAATGTTAATATTACTATTATTAATAAAATATTATTATTAAAATATTTTTTTAATAAAAAGGTTAATAAAAGTATTTTTAGATTATTGGAGCACATTTTACATGAAAATACCATTTCAAAAATTCACATTTAATTCAGTGTGTTGCTTGCTGAATCTTTGTAATTCTTTGTGAAATTGTTTTTACACCATTTTTTAAAATCAGTGTACACTAAATAATTTGGTGTGGAGTTATTTAAAAAAAATGTTCAGTCAGAAATAACTAGTAAATTTCACAAATACTTACAAATAAATGGCAAGTACCGAAGTACAAAGGCTAAAATAGTGTTTTCTTTCAACTAATAATCTTTCTTTACAACTTTGAAAAATTATATTTACAGAGTATAAGTGTTTTAATATGTAAGTACAGACTATTGAATCTTACCTGCGTCTTTGCTTCAGATTCGTCCTCCTGATCCGACTGCACAAAAGACACAAAAAACATGCGAAATTATGACACATGAGAGTAAACGCTGATATGAAGGAATGAGACGCTTGGGATCATCAGGAGGCTAAACTCATTAACATGACAGGCTTAATGTTTCCATCTCTGGAAGAACAATTATGATTATTAGTCATTATCAGATTAAAGTTTAATAAGAACATCAACAGCCCTGCCGTATCTTAATGAGCAATCTAATTACTGCAATCGCTCATTGCATTCTTGTTTTTCTGCTTGATTTTCTGACGTCACAGATCTGATCACGTCTGTCATTATTCAGTTTTTTACTGAAGAATCTGAAGAGAAATCAGATGAGAGTCGAGCTCAGATCACAAACCTCGGTGGCCGTTAAATCTCCATCGATAGCAGTGTCTGTGAGATCAGTCTGATCCAACGAAAGCATGAACAGACAGAGAAGCAGAACTGTTAGTTAGGGTTAGTTTACCCATGTGTCCTGTTGGGCTGATGTCGGTGGGTTAGTTAGCATTAGTTAGGGTTAGTTTACCCGTGTGTCCTGTCGGGCTGGTGTCGGTGGGTTAGTTAGGGTTTGTTTACCCGTGTGTCCTGTTGGGCCGGTGTCGGTGGGTTAGTTAACGTTAGTTAGGGTCTGTTTACTGGTGTCGGTGTGTTAGTTAGGGTTTGTTTACCCATGTGTCCTGTTGTGCCGGTGTCTGTGGGTTAGTTAGCATTAGTTAGGGTTTGTTTACCCGTGTGTCCTGTCGGGCCGGTGTTGGTGGGTTAGTTAGGGTTTGTTTACCCGTGTGTCCTGTTGGGCCGGTGTCGGTGGGTTAGTTAGCGTTAGTTAGGGTCTGTTTACTGGTGTCGGTGTGTTAGTTAGGGTTTGTTTACCCATGTGTCCTGTTGGGCCAGTGTCGGTGGGTTAGTTAGCGTTAGTTAGGGTTAAGTTACCAGTGTGTCCTGTCGGGCCGGTGTCGGTGGGTTAGTTAGCGTTAGTTAGTGTTTGTTTACCCTGTGTGTCCTAGCGTTAGTTAGTCTTTGTTTACCCGTGTGTCCTGTCGTGCTGGTGTCGGTGGGTTAGTTAGCGTTAGTTAGGGTTAAGTTACCAGTGTGTCCTGTCGGGCCGGTGTCGGTGGGTTAGTTAGCATAGCAGTGTCTGTGAGATCAGTCTGATCCAACGAAAGCATGAACAGACAGAGAAGCAGAACTGTTAGTTAGGGTTAGTTTACCCATGTGTCCTGTTGGGCTGATGTCGGTGGGTTAGTTAGCATTAGTTAGGGTTAGTTTACCCGTGTGTCCTGTCGGGCTGGTGTCGGTGGATTAGTTAGGGTTAGTTTACCCGTGTGTCCTGTCGGGCTGGTGTCGGTGGGTTAGTTAGCATTAGTTAGTGTTTGTTTACCTGTGTGTCCTGTCGGGCCGGTGTCAGTGGGCAAGTTAGCGTTAGTTAGGGTTTGTTTACCCGTGTGTCCTGTCGGGCCGGTTTTGGTGGGTTAGTTAGGGTTTGTTTACCCATGTGTCCTGTTGGGCCGGTGTCGGTGGGTTAGTTAGCGTTAGTTAGGGTTAAGTTACCAGTGTGTCCTGTCGGGCCGGTGTCGGTGGGTTAGTTAGCGTTAGTTAGTGTTTGTTTACCCTGTGTGTCCTAGCGTTAGTTAGTGTTTGTTTACCCGTATGTCCTGTCGGGCTGATGTCGGTGGGTTAGTTAGCGTTAGTTAGGGTCTGTTTACCTGTGTGTCCTGTCGGGCCGGTGTCGGTGGGTTAGTTAGTGTTAGTTAGGGTCTGTTTACCCATGTGTCCTGTCGAGCCGGTGTCGGTGGGTTAGTTAGTGTTAGTCAGGGTCTGTTTACCCGTGTGTCCTGTCGGGCCGGTGTTGGTGGGTTAGTTAGGGTTTGTTTACCCATGTGTCCTGTTGGGCCGGTGTCGGTGGGTTAGTTAGCGTTAGTTAG
>NW_015546028.1:181565-185971 GCF_001515605.1 Sinocyclocheilus anshuiensis | reverse complement strand
CCCCTGTGTGTCCTAGCGTTAGTTAGTGTTTGTTTACCCGTATGTCCTGTCGGGCTGATGTCGGTGGGTTAGTTAGCGTTAGTTAGGGTCTGTTTACCTGTGTGTCCTGTCGGGCCGGTGTCGGTGGGTTAGTTAGTGTTAGTTAGGGTCTGTTTACCCGTGTGTCCTGTCGGGCCGGTGTCAGTGGGCTCGGTAGCGATGGTTCCGTGGCTTTCGTTATCTCGTCCTCTTCCTCCAGCACCGACACACTCTCCACCAGCACCGGTCGAGTCTCCTCACACTCCTCCTCACGCTCCTCCTCGCGCATCTCCTCGACCTTCTTCTCTGGCGTTACCGTGGTGATGAGGTCACTCATGGCAATGCCTTTGGCCGTGCCGTACAAGGCCGTACCCATCTCTACACACACACACACACACACACACACACACACAGACATCAGTGCTGCATCTGCATTCACTACAACAAACACTGCCTGCATTATATCACTGAATTAAGACTGCAGAATTATTTTATTCTGCATCTTTACTATTGCTTTTGTTTACTTAAAATATAATATTATTTACACACATTGTTAAAAATAATGGTTCCTAAAGGATGTTTTTGCAGTGATTTTTGGTTCAAAATCTTTCTTTAAACAGATCTTAAAAAAAACATTTTTTCTTAATGTAAAGAACTTTTTAATAATCTAAAGAACCTTTTGATCAATAGAAAGATTATATGGCTGTTAAATGTTCCTCATGGATCCATCAATGCCTTTAATTTTAAGATTTTAATTTTAATTTAATTTTTAACTACAGCATTATATATATCGTTTATAAATCCAGGTTTTTTTGTTCTCTCCGAAACAAAATACTTCAATGCACTTAAAAAACACATTTAATCAACTAAACTAATAGGAAATCATGAATCTTCATGGTTGTTATGTCATAAGCATGAGCTCATTAGTTCATAATGGCAACAAACACACACACACACACACACACACACACACACACACACACACACACACATGTGAACACAGCAAAGTATGTCCATTCAGTTACATGTGAAGAGGTTAGTCAGTCATTACAGAGGTCGTTTATGAGAACAAGTTTATTTATAATCATCAAAGAGAAGCTGGATAACGATCAAGGAAAAACTGAATGACTCTGGTGACTCTGGTTTATTTCTGGTGCAATAAACCCTTGCATTGCTGTATTTCACTGTCTCTGTACTTATACTCCGCACAATGACAATAAAGCTGAATCTAATCTAATCGAAGCAGAGCTCAGGGAATATAAATGGAATGTTTTTGGATATGGTGCTTTTAACTTCTGGAAGTTTGCTAAGTCAATTTTTCTCACAAAGTTTACAAAAGAAATCATTGTAACTGGTCTAGATCATGATGATCGTGATGGATTCACTGTGCACACACACACACACACACACACACACACATGTGAACACAGCAAAGTATGTCCATTCAGTTACATGTGAAGAGGTTAGTCAGTCATTACAGAGGTCGTTTATGAGAACAAGTTTATTTATAATCATCAAAGAGAAGCTGGATAACGATCAAGGAAAAACTGAATGACTCTGGTGACTCTGGTTTATTTCTGGTGCAATAAACCCTTGCATTGCTGTATTTCACTGTCTCTGTACTTATACTCCGCACAATGACAATAAAGCTGAATCTAATCTAATCGAAGCAGAGCTCAGGGAATATAAATGGAATGTTTTTGGATACGGTGCTTTTAACTTCTGGAAGTTTGCTAAGTCAATTTTTCTCACAAAGTTTACAAAAGAAATCATTGTAACTGGTCTAGGGCGTGATCGTGATGGATTCACTGTGATTCACGGTTTGTTGCTCTAAAAGCTCTAAAGAAGCTGTAATTACTGATGATTGCACCGCGGTACAACATTGAGTGATTTCTACAGAAGATCTGAGTCTGAACATGATGCTGGTTAAGTAATGCAGTGCTAGTTTTCCTCATTTTTGCCTGTAATATTGAACTTTGCATCAATCAATAAAACAGAACAATGATGCACACATATTGATGTTTCAGTGAGACTTTGGCTTATTTTAACCAGACTGTTAGAGACAACTACAAACAAAGCCATCCGACAGTGACAGACCAGGGTTATTAAAGTTACTAACTGAAATAAAATCACTAAATAAAATTACTAATAAAATATTATCAATAAAATAATAAACAATTAAAAATCATCTAAAAATTATTAATAAAATCATTATTAATATACATTTATACTACTAATAATTAAAGATATGAAACAATCTTATTAAATATTAAATATTAAGTAATAACATAATAAAAAATAAAATAAAAATATTATTTCAGCTAGTTGCCAAAGCAACATTTCTCATTTTCATTAATTTAAAACTGATAATAACTAAAAC
The DNA here is from genome assembly GCF_001515605.1 of Sinocyclocheilus anshuiensis. Classification (NCBI taxonomy): domain Eukaryota; kingdom Metazoa; phylum Chordata; class Actinopteri; order Cypriniformes; family Cyprinidae; genus Sinocyclocheilus; species Sinocyclocheilus anshuiensis. Next base: position 183,573 of record NW_015546028.1, on the reverse strand, counting down.
TAAAACTGAAATAAAATGAATAAAAACTACACCAACATATATAAAATAATAATAATAAAAATGTCAAAAACACACAACAAAATTACTAAAACTTTAACTAGGATAAAAATGAAAACATGAAATATAAAATAAAAAACTAATTTAAAATATTAATAAAAATTATTAGTATCTCAATGATTGTAAAACAACACTGATGCAGACACAGCATGTGCAAAATCAAAGGCGTCTGAAGCAGAAGCGCGCTAGAGCACCAGCGCATGCCTGCTGCATGCACACACAACCTCAGACTATCAGAGTCAAACAAGCAGTATCTACAAGCGTCAGGGATACAGAGAAACGTCTCTACCTGTTGGTCTAGTGCCATTTACATTGACTGTCGCTGTGTTGACTGGCGTCCGCCGAGCTGAGGAGATTCACACACACACACATCTGAGCAAACACAGCATCACAGACACTAACGCACACATCAGACTAGATCATATGCAGAAACATACATTAACCTCTGAAAGTGTCCAATCACCTCAGTCACATTTATAAACGTCTGAATGTCTTTCATAAGTGTCTGTATCTACAGGATACAGTTTCTCTTCACTAATGTTACGTTTCTTCATTATATGTGAAGTCTCAATGTGTTGGAATCAGCATTATTATAGTAGGCTAAAACAAAACCCATAAAAAATGTTTTAAATGAACTAAATGTTAACTGAAATCAAATTTACAAATATATTTAAAAAAAATAAAATTTTTCAGCTAGTTGCCAAAGCAAAATGTCATTTTATAATAACTTGCTTTACAAAATAACTAAAACTTGAAAAATATATTAATTTTAAACATTATATAGACACATTTTAAAAAACAAAAAATTATAAAAATGACAAAAACAACAAAATTCCTAAAACTTTAATTTTAAAATGAAACTACAAAAAAAAAAAAAATTATTCAAAACATAAGAAAAAAATAAATAAAAATAGTATCTCAATGATACTAAAATGACACTGGTTTGAATCAGCAGGTGTTTTGGTGATTTTTAGTGGATGTTCAGATGAACCACAGATTGTCACGTTGCACACACACGAGGGACGAGGAGACGCTGGAGAATATGTTGACAGGAGTTTATTTGCACCAAGGAACCAAGGGAGACGAACACAGGAAGACGTTCACAGCGGACAGAGAACTTGGGACTGGGAACACTTTTTATACACACACACAGGAGGAGGGGATGACGAGACACACCTGGGAGCAATGAACCATCATGGGGAACAGCTGGGACAAATTAAACATGGGAAAGGAACACCTGGGGAGCAAGACACAGACAAAACATGGAACAGAGTCTGACACAGATAGAGAGAATCCCATTAATTACCAACATCATCCACTAATTAACCACAAACAAATATATTTTATATCTGATGCAGTGACATTGAGACATTTATGTGTGTGACTGAAGTGTCCAAATACTTTATAAAGTCACTGTACCAAACACTTGAACCAGTTATTATCCAGATAATGAGTATTCTCTAACTAGAGAGTTATCATTCTACCTTAAGTATAGAAATCCATTATGATGATGTTTGATTAATTTAATCAGACGTTTAATGAGAAGAGATAATTAAAGATGCAGCACACTCTCTACACTGAACACATCCATTCATGCGAATCATGTGTGTTAGTATTCACGCGCAGCGCAGTGCAGTGCAGTAATGCACTCTGAGACCGCCGGCTTTATGCTGCAACACAACAGAAATGCTCCAATTAAACCAGAAGCAGGAAATGAAACAAACGCGTTCCAGGCCTCAGGAGCCGAGATTACATGTTAATGAGCCGAAAATCCCAGTCCTGCCGCGAGCCTCGCTTCTGTCTGAAAACTCTTTCATAACGGAAGAGAAAATAAAACCGGGCTGTTCAGAGAAAACAGACGTCTGCTAATGACTGATACTGAGGATGAGGAGAGCAAACAGGAAGTCCGGCAAAGCAGATGACAGACACTCAAACTCCAATAAGACTCAAT
>NW_015546028.1:169065-179065 GCF_001515605.1 Sinocyclocheilus anshuiensis | reverse complement strand
AAAGCCTAGAGGAGACACGTGTGAGATTAATGGGGTCTTTTTCTCAGGGGAAGATAATTTTATCTTGTTGGTGTCTCTGAGAAATAGCTGAGATTGTAAAGCAATAGCATGTTGTTCCTAACCTGTTTGGCTTTCTTTTCTTCTGTGGAACACAAAAAAGCAGATATTCTTGAAGAACACTGGGAATCAAACAACTTTAGACCACATTGGCTTTCACGGTGTGGACATTTCTCAGAATATATTCTTTTTTGTCCATACAGTGAAAGTCAATGGGGTTCAAAGTTGTTTGGTTCCCAGTGTTCTTCAAGAATATCTGCTTTTGTGTTCCACTGAAGAAATAAACGACATGAGGGTGCACAAATGATGACAGAATGCTCCATTTTGGGGGAGATATCCATTTAAAGTGTGATTTTTCTCTTCTATAGGCAGAGTAGGATCCACAGGCGCTCATGGTGAACGGGTTCGACTCTCCTGTGAGCTTCTACTGAGATGTATGAGCATGAAACAGAAGGAGGTTCTCTCAACAAACAGTCTTTGCTTAGACAATGACTTCAGTTCATGGTCATGCACAAAGACACACATAGAAAACACACACACATATATACACGAATGCATCTTACCTCTCCTTTAGCTGGAGAAAAGCAGTGAAAGAATCGTCCTATCAACTAGATCATCAGTAAGAGGGGAAGAAGAGAAGAGCGGCTGATCTAACCGAACGTCACGCACACGTTCATGCTTCAGCTGTGTGTCTGCTGTTATTCTGTTTAACCACTACATGAGATGATAGATGACATGAAACATCATCTGTGTGTGAATATCGGCAGAAGAGCTTCACGACTGCGGCCACATTCACTGAATCCAATTAAACCAGCCATATTATAACAACACGATGGATTCAAACGGCCTCAAGAGGAAATTAAGGGATGCTTTATTAGCAAAATCAATTGAATCACAATATATAAACTGATCAATCACCAATCATCCATGATAAATCTGATTTTGGAAATTCATAAGATTCAACATAAAATGCAACTTTAAGATGAATCTTCTAAAGCGTTCATTAATCTTAGTTCAAGTTAATTCCAACATTTACTGATACATTATTAAAATCAAATATTGTATATTATTATTTACTTAACCTCGGCTAACATGAACTAACAAGGAACAGTTGTATTTTTATTAACTAATGTTAACAAAGATTGTGAGCATTGTTAGATAATATTAGTTAATGCACGAACTAATGGGACCTTATTGTAAAGTGTTAACAAAAATACGTTGATTATAAACTACTGAAGATTTCAAAAAAGACTGATGCGACACATTCTGCCAATATTCAGAAATTATTCTTGAATTCTTTAAATTTATAGACTTCATCAACTTCAACTATACTGACTATTTGGTCACATCTTTGCTATAAAACCCACCCAAACTCTCTGTTATGTGTGTGTTTGTCTCTATCTGGTTTGTGACGGTCGATTGTGACCCAGTACGACCGGCCCGAAGCAGAATCAGATTCATTCTGACTGAGCTGAACATCTGACAGATCGACTGACACCAGAAACAATGACAACGATTAACACTGAACACTGATTATTAACGAGTCACTCGTCAGTGAGAGGGTTTGAAAGGCCGTCGGTCTGTGTGTGTGTGAGAATACAGACACACATTTACATGCAAAACATTACTACTCAGTCACTTAAAGAATAGAAAAGACTTATATCAGAAATATTAAAGGAATAGTTCAGCCAAAAATGAAAACTTGCTGAAAATGTGCTCACCCTCAGTTCATCCGAGATCAGGATGAGTTTGTTTCTTCATCAGATTTGGAGAAATGTTAGCACTGCATCAGTGTCTCAGCAATGGATGCTCTGCAGTGAATGGGGACTGGAGTGCTGTGGATTACTTGTGGATTATTGTGATGTTTTTATCAGCTGTTTGGACTCTCATTCTGACGGCACCCATTCACTGCAGAGCATCCATTGCTGAGACACTGATGCAATGCTACATTTCTCCAAACCTGATGAAGAAACAAACTCATCCTGATCTGGGATGATCTGAGGGTGAGCACATTTTCCGCACGTTCATTTGTGGGTGAACTGTTCCTTTAAGCCTCACCGTGTGCACACGGCTGTGTCCAAACACACGTGTGTTCTGTGATTAGACTCCATCATGATCATCATGCCATGAGCTGAGCTGCATTACGACACATAATGAAATGCTCATGCAGTGTGTGTTAGGGTGAGTGTGTGTGTGTGTGTGTGTGTAAGTGTGTGTGTAAGTGTGTTTCAAGTGTACCTTTGCATGATGAAGGTCGACTCCATACATAGACAGTTTCTTTACATTCTCCAGAAAATGCATCTCAGCTTCAGCCGGCGTCATTCCTCTGAGAAACACAAACACACACCGCATCGGAAAGTCTGAAATCATTCGCATTAAACTTCCTAAACCTAACCACCTAACCACTGAATCCGTGTGAAATCACAGGAACGCAGAAGAAACAGAATGAGATTCACTTGTAGTTCTTGTGCAGGTCCATGATTTTCTCCTCCATCTCTTTGGTCTGATGAGGCGCGAAACGAAACTCGCTGATGTAATCGGAACCGTACTCATCCGGGTCATAATCGCCCAGCTCCGACTGAACCGTATACGAACCCAGAACCGTGTGTGTGGCGAACGAACACGGCAAACGACCCGATACGATATCATCCCGCAGCTGTAAACACAGGTAATATCTGAAACACACACACACACACACACACACACACACAGTGAGAGAGAGAATCATTAGTCCTTTCTAAGTTCACTTTGCATTATTTAACATTTTCTTTATTTTCCATCACTGATATTTCACCTTTTTTTACACTATTTCTTATTTATATGGCAATTTTTTTTTTTTTATATGTGACCCTGTAGCACAAAACCTTAACAAAATAAGGGTCAATTTTGTGAAATTGAGATTTATACATCATCTGAAAGCGTGCTTTTGAGATGTGTTTGTGATATTTTGAATGCAGTGCTTCGTTTTTGCAAGAGTTGTGAGGTATTTTGCATTTCGTGTGTGCAGTTCTTGGATTTGTGTGTAAAGTTTTGAAAATGTGTGTAAGCAGCTGAAAAAAACTGTAATACTTAAGAACATTAAAAAATTAGCACTTCCTTGTACTCAAGTAAAACTTTGAATTACTTGAGCAAAAGTAAGAAAGTACTAGATTTCTAATGTAATTAAGTATTAAATGATATTTAATATGAAACGCAGTGCAGTAAAAGTACAATATTATGCTTTGGAATGTTCTAAAGAAAAACACTAATAAAATACAGACACTTAAAAAGTACTTTTAAAGCAGAGTAAAAATACTTCACTACTGTCCGCCTCTGATTTTAAGGAATATATTTTCCAAAACATATTTCGTTTAAACTAAAAATATAATACAAAACGTACCAGCAGGGTTATTATAATTAACTACAATTGAACTTAAAATTAAAACCATTAAAAAAAATTGTAACTTGAAATTAAATATATAAAACTCTTGGCTAGTGGCCAAGGCATTTTCATTTAGTTTAAACTGATGTGCTAAAATTACTAAAATTGAAATAAAAGCTATATAGCTACACAGACAATTATTTAAAAAACAAACACTACTAAAAATGACAAAAACACACAACAAAGTTACCAAAACACTAACTAAAAATTAAATAAATAAAAATCGATTAGAAATATTAATAAAAACAGAGCTTCACTTCAATGAACCTGAAAAACAACAGAACGACATAAAAAAGTTATTATTTTTTATTCTCACCTAAAAGAATTGTTTAAAGAACTATACGAATAAATAAACAAATTTGATTTTAAAAAGACTAAAATATATTCAAAAGGTAAATATATTTATATTAGCTATATATTTTCCTGATATATATTTTCACATTGTTCTGCTTTAAAATACATGATAAAAGCATTATAATTATAGTGTTATATTAAAATGTGGCCATGGATGGAGATTATTTCTCTCAGTCTCTGACCTGGTGATGTCTTCAGACAGCAGCGCTGGCTCCGGAGGGTAAAACTTCACGTTGAATGAGAAATTCCAGGCGACGCCTGAAACAAAAAACAATCACAAACACAGTGAGTCGCCCGAACGGAGAACACACGGATCGGACAGATGTTTATTTCCAGAGCGTTTCACCTCTGATCTGCTTCTTCAAGTCTTTGGAAGGGTCCAGCCAGTTCTGAAACGAAGCGTTCAGATGAGTCACGACTCACTGAATCAGTGTTCACTGAATCGATATGAACGGAACTGTACCTTCTGATTCTCCACGTCACGGAATGTGACAGCAAAGTAATCTTTCTCCAGAAGATTGAGATGCTCGCAGACTTTGTCGAACAGAACCTGTCCTTTATCACGCTTCTGCAGAGAGAGACACAAACTCAACATACTACAGACTACATAACAAAATCTGAGAAGAGATGAACATTCAGATTTATTTGTTCTGAAGCCTTTAAAGATTGAAGAAAAAATCAATAACTGATGAGCCGTTTAAATATGGATGTAACTGCTGCTGTTTTCCGGCAAAAACTAATATTAAACTCCATCTGCGTGCTCTCATCTCTCTAATGAGCTCATCGAGAGACACTCTCGAGACCATTCCCATGATGCACTCTGACTGCAGAAAAAACACAACCCTGAGAAAGAGAGAGAGAGACGGGTTTCATTAAGGCTCGTGCATGAAAGCCTTTTTTCTGTTTCTAAATCTGTTCGCAGTTGTCTGGATTCTCTAATTAAATATGCACTAATTTACATACATTTCCAGCACAGAAATCTGAAGATTGGATAAAGTCGAGTTCATAATTCTTGTCGTCATATTAAAGGTTTTTTCAGAGGGGATTTTTTTGGATTTTTCTTTTTATCACTCCATAAATCAGAAAATACTGTCAACAGACAGAAAACAAACACATTTTCACCATGTTTTTAGGAGTTAAATGTTTATAAATCAGTGTGAATGAAATATGAACAAACCTTCAGAATACAGAGAGGAATAAAACTGTAAAGTTCGCCGTTTGTAAGAGAAAAAAACTCTCTCTCTCTCAAAAAAAAATAAATAAATAAAATCTACAGATGAAAATAGATAAGCAATAAAATAAACACTTAAATGTGTGCTTTGGATGTTTTCTTTCCACTAGTCTGAAATATATGAAAGTTTGTTTCCACCACGAAATACTTTTTTTTAAAAATGTATTTCACAATTTTCAATAGTTTTTTCTTGCAATATATAAACTCGCAATAAGGAGAAAAAATGTCTGAATTGTGAGATAAAAAGTCACAATTACCTTTTTGATTTATTTTAATTATTTTTAATGGCAAATACCAAAAACAGAACTGCAAGATGTAATCTCAGAATTATTTTCTTCAGACTTTTTTCGTGCAATTCTGAGTTTGCATCTTGCAATAAAAAAGGTAATTGCGACGTTTCATCTCACGATTCTGACTTTTTTCTCAAAATTACAAGAAAAGAGTCAGAATTGAGTCAGAATTACCTTTATTTATTTATTGATTTATTTACATCTGTGGTGGAAACAAGCTTCCATAGAAAGATGACAAAACTGACCAGTGCAATAAAACAGGCTGGTTTTGGCTATAGTGTCTCGCCTTAAAGAAGCACTACGCAAAGCATTTATTTTCAGACAAAAAGTCAAAAACTCCATCAAAAACCCTCCATGTGATGCAACAGAGAGTCAATATCAGAGTGATAGAGACTCGCTCAGGTTCAGGAGAACATGTGTTTGGTGCGGTCGCTGATGGACAGATGTGTTTGTGGTCTCACCTCCACCACGCAGGTGTAGTCAGAGCCGTCCAGAAGCGCCACCTTGCACTGCATGTTCTTGGGTTTCTGGCTGATTTTGACTGGAGATCGGGTCAGTTCACACACACACACACACACACACACACAGTCACATTCTCATTCTGCTATATTTATTACAATATATACTGATAAATTGAACACTTCAATGGTATGAGAGACTGGATGCTTTCAAATGATTTCCTATTGAACTGTAAGCAAATGAACTGCAGCTCAAACTATTTCATATATGTGACCCTGGAGCACAAAACCAGTCATAAGGGTCAATTTTGTGAAATTGAGATTTATGAATAAATAATCTCTCCATTGATGTATGGTTTGTTAGGATAGGACAATATTTGGCTGAGATACAACTATCTGAAAATCTAGAATCTGAGGGTGCAAAAAAATCTAAATATTGAGAAAATCATCTTTAAAGTTGTCCAAATGAAGTTCTTAGCAATGCATATTACTAATCAGAAATTAAGTTTTGATATATTTACGGTAGGAAATACCGTAAATATAAAATAACATGTATTTTGAGCTGCAGCTCGTCATATTAATGGAGTGTTTCACTAGTTAGTTACCGTTTACCTCGCCTGAATATGTTCCTAGATTTGTCACATGTTATTTTTGGAATGGAAACATTGATATTTATTTATTTATTTTTGTAAAACATCACACTCTTGTTTGCTTATTTCAGTTAATGTTATAAAACTAGCGAGCTAAGCCAGTAGTAGTGCTGACAGTGTCGTGCAAACATGACTGAAGACGTGAAAAGTGGAGGAACAGACAAACAGATTCAACTGAGTGAGTCATTCATGCTGGAACTGCTCCGAATGATTCAAACTCGTGACTTTGATCATTCATTTCAAGCTATTCAAAAGAGCCATTCATTTAAGAATTTTGACATCGCTTGTACGTTTAGTGATGGGTGAAAAGGAGCTTTTCGAAACTCCGAACCAGTTAATCCATTGAGTCACAAAATGATTCACTTTTTTTTCACTTTTCGAAGTGCTCCAATCGGATCGCGTATCGAGAATCATTTGATTCAGATTGGGACTTCGGAGTGCGTATTATAAATCATTTGATTCAGATTGGGACTTTGGAGCACGTATCGTGGAACTACATATCGGAACTTCGGAGCGGGTGCACGAATCATTTGATTCAGATCGGGACTTCAGAGCGCGTATTGTGAATCATTTGATTCAGCTTTGAAGCACGAATCATTTTTGTACGTTTAGTGATGGGTGAAAAGGAGCTTTTCGAAACTCCGAACCAGTTAATCCATTGAGTCACAAAATGATTCACTTTTTTTTCACTTTTCGAAGTGCTCCAATCGGATCGCGTATCGAGAATCATTTGATTCAGATTGGGACTTCGGAGTGCGTATTATAAATCATTTGATTCAGATTGGGACTTTGGAGCACGTATCGTGGAACTACATATCGGAACTTCGGAGCGGGTGCACGAATCATTTGATTCAGATCGGGACTTCAGAGCGCATATTGTGAATCATTTGATTCAGATCGGAACTTCGGAGTGGGTTCGCAAATCATTTGATTCAGATCAGGACTTCAGAACGCGTATTGTGAATCATTTGATTCAGATCGGGACTTCAGAGAGCGCATATTGTGAATCATTTGATTCAGATCGGAACTTCGGAGCGGGTTTGCAAAGCATTTGATTCAGATCGGGACTTCAGAGAGCGCATATTGTGAATCATTTGATTCAGATCGGAACTTCGGAGCGGGTTTGCAAAGCATTTGATTCAGATCGGGACTTCAGAGAGCGCATATTGTGAATCATTTGATTCAGATCGGAACTTCGGAGCGGGTTTGCAAAGCATTTGATTCAGATCGGGACTTCAGAGAGCGCATATTGTGAATCATTTGATTCAGATCGGAACTTCGGAGCGGGTTTGCAAAGCATTTGATTCAGATCGGGACTTCAGAGAGCGCATATTGTGAATCATTTGATTCAGATCGGAACTTCGGAGCGGGTTTGCAAAGCATTTGATTCAGATCGGGACTTCAGAGAGCGCATATTGTGAATCATTTGATTCAGATCGGAACTTCGGAGCGGGTTTGCAAAGCATTTGATTCAGATCGGGACTTCAGAGAGCGCATATTGTGAATCATTTGATTCAGATCGGAACTTCGGAGCGGGTTTGCAAAGCATTTGATTCAGATCGGGACTTCAGAGAGCGCATATTGTGAATCATTTGATTCAGATCGGAACTTCGGAGCGGGTTTGCAAAGCATTTGATTCAGATCGGGACTTCAGAGAGCGCATATTGTGAATCATTTGATTCAGATCGGAACTTCGGAGCGGGTTTGCAAAGCATTTGATTCAGATCGGGACTTCAGAGAGCGCATATTGTGAATCATTTGATTCAGATCGGAACTTCGGAGCGGGTTTGCAAAGCATTTGATTCAGATCGGGACTTCAGAGAGCGCATATTGTGAATCATTTGATTCAGATTGGAACTTTGGAGCGGGTCCACAAATCATTTGATTCAGATCGGGACTTCAGTAGAGCGCATATTGTGAATCATTTGATTCAGATCGGGACTTCGGAGCGCGTATCATGAAATATTTGATTCAGATCGCGACTTCAGAGAGTGTATTGTGAATCATTTGATTCAGATCGGGACTTCGGAGCCCCAGATCGGGGATTTGATGTCCCACTCTGAAATGATGGTTTGCGAATCATTATTCAGATCGGGACTTTGGAGCGCGTATGGCGAATCATTTGATTTGATCATTTGATTTGAATGTTGAACTTTTTTTAACTTGAGCACTGCAGTTTTCGAGCGGTGTGTCATACATGCATGTTTATTGCACATTTACATAGAAAAATAATGGAAAAGCAGCACAATGGAATGAAAACTGCGTTCTGAGTGAACGGCAAACAGTACCTGCTCTTTCCTCACAGGTGTGCTGTGGGCGGCGGCAGGAGGAAGCTGGTTATCGAGGGGCGGGGCTGAATGGGGCGGAGCCGCACTGGCCCCCTGCTGCTCTGGTTGGCTCTCTGGTTCTGTCGTCATTTCAAATCAAACTGTGATCAGAGCAGAAACAAACGCACATGAAACCCTGCAACACGAATGGCTTACAGGCAAAGAATGACAGAATTACACTGAGCAGATCACAACAAACAAACAACAGCTTTAGCTGAACAATTCCTTTAAATAATACATCTCCAGCTGACCTTTGACCTTGAGGTCAAACTATGAACTTTACTTTGTGTAAATATGAACTTGAGCGTAAAATAAACAGAATTCTGACCAGATAAAATGACTTTAACAATCATAACCATTTCCCATGATTCCTGTTTGCCGTGACAGTGACGAATGAAGCACAGGATCATGAATATTAATGTAAGTTTGTCTTTTCTCTGTAGTGTTGAATGTTTATCTGCAGGACTCAGCTGCTTCTGCACATGTTTTGGATCACAGGCATTGTGGGAAAGACGAGAGACGGAGAAGAAGTTGAGATTTTATTTCACAAAAAAAGGGACAGTGTACATTAATCAACTTTCATGAATGTAAATGTACCCAAATTAGCCCGAAGGCTAGTTTTCATTGGTAGTCCCTTTGCCAGATATTATTAGGCCAAAAATGCACAAGATGCACAAGAAACTGTTTAACAGCTCAACAAATGCATCTGCATCATATGAATGGGGACTGATCCAGATCCAGAGAGCAGAGAAACATCAAACGACAGAGAGTGAAAGAATCCCATCAGATGAGGAAGATGAAAGCTCTTCATCACATCAAACAGAGCAAACAGGAAGCTAGCAACTGCATTTTCAGTCCTTCATTAGAATGCCTCTTTCATTTCTGTAGAGGACAAATATAGAATCTGCTGCTGAGGGACTCGTGCGTTTGTGTGTGTGTGTGTGTGTGTGTGTGTGTTACTGCATATATATATATATATATACACACACACACACACACACACACACTTTTTTTTCCAAAGTATTAGTTTTAATTAATTTTAATATGGTTGTTTCTGGCATTAATTTTTTCTATTTTGTTTGTGTGTTTGAATACTCACTGTTTGTTGCTATCCACTCCTGCTGGTCGAGGCCGTGCGGCAGGGCAGAGAGGGTCAGGAGGTCGAGATCAGTGATGCGTCTGGACAGGAAGTGATCTTTCAGGTAAGGATTG
>NW_015546028.1:166671-168068 GCF_001515605.1 Sinocyclocheilus anshuiensis | reverse complement strand
GCGTGAGTGAGTGTGTGTGTGTGTGTGTGTGTGTGTGAATCAAAATCCAGAGATCTCGATATGAATTCATGTATTTCTCATTAAAGTTGCGGTATGTAATACTGACAGCTAGCAAATTCATAATACTGTAGAGTGTTGTTTCTCCTTCTCAGACGCTCACGCGGGTTGCCAGACTGAGTACACGCAACAGGAATGAGCGCAAATGACAATGGAAGGCAACGACAGGGGCGTAAATCGCGTGGAGGACGGGGGGTCAGGACCCCCCATGTGAGGGCTGTCCCCCCTTAACAATATCCTTACAAACTACTCTGCGTACTGTAAATAATATAATGGCCATATACTTATTATTGTGTAAGTAGTAAAACAACATAAACGCATAAAAGCGATTTAGGTTTAGAAACGTTTTGAGTCCTCCCTCCCTTGCCTCACAGTGGTTTGGTCCACTGCCTGCTTTCCCCCTTTACCTCACCGACACACGCTCACACACACACACACTCGCACACACACACACTCGCACACACACACACTCGCACACACACACACTCGCACACACACACACTCGCACACACACACACTCGCACACACACACACTCGCACACACACACACTCGCACACACACACACTCGCACACACACACACTCGCACACACACACACTCGCACACACACACACTCGCACACACACACACTCGCACACACACACACTCGCACACACACACACTCGCACACACACACACTCGCACACACACACACTCGCACACACACACACTCGCACACACACACACTCTCACACACACTCACACACACTCACACACACTCACACGAGTTCGGTGGAGAGAACACAGTTCTTCAGTAGTTATGTGTAAGTAGGCTGTCAATGCTATTTTATTCACTTTAAACATCAGATGAAGTGATTCTTTCTCTTTATTAGATGACGCTAGATCATTAATAAATTAGTCAAAAAATGTTTATGTTTCCTTTTATGTCAAAAATGTTAGAAAAGTTGTGTCTGCTCAATTGTGCTCCTACCTGCAAAAAAATGATCTCTATGAAGAATTTCAGTCAGGTTTCAGGCCCCACCATAGCACAGGTTTTTTTTCTCAAGGTTTTTTTCTCCATTCTGTCACCGGTGGAGTTTTGGTTCCTTTGGCTTGCTTAGTTGGGGACACTAATTATCAGCGATATTGTGGACTTAATTGCAGATACTATTTAAACTGAACTGAGCTGGATGATGACATCACTGAATTCAATGATGAACTGCCTTTAACTCAAAATTGAGTGTTTACTATTGTCCTTTTGCATTATTGACACACTATTTTCCCATTTAATACTATAAAGCTGCTTTGACACAATCTGTATTGTTAAAAGCGCTATATAAATAAAGGTGACTTGACTTGAC
>NW_015546028.1:163745-166483 GCF_001515605.1 Sinocyclocheilus anshuiensis | reverse complement strand
TTTAAATCTAGATTAAAGACACATCTCTTTGGCCAAGCATTCAAATAATGCATCTCATAATCTTGTACTGCAGTTATATCTGATCAAAGATTATTATTCTTTAGTTTGGGTTAAACAAATCAATTTTGCTTGGTTGGAAGAGCAGCTACGCTAATTATGTCTCTATTTGTTTCTCTGTTTCTGCCACGGGATGTAACTAGGATTTACACAAGCTTCAGTCTCCTGAGAAGAGATGATGCCAACCCTGAAACAACATACAGAACTACCACATTTTGCTATAAGTTTGATTGCATCATATAATAATTGCTGTTAATAGTGTTCATCGTCTGTTTGATTACGTCATTAACTGAATTTTACCGTACATAACCCTGACCTAACACAACATTACACAATGAAACCCACACAGAAATGCATAATTAAAAACACAATGTCATATTTGTATAGTATTACTATAAAACATAGGAAACCATGGTACATATTACATATCCTGATGTATAAATATGGTAAACAAATAGATTGTAGCAGAACACTGTAGTTTTGTGTGATTTGTTCTGGTTTCTGGTCTGAGGATCTGGTTTCGGTCTGGTGTGTGAGTCCTTGAGACGTTCTGCTCTGTGTCTTTGTCTCTCTGCAGAGGACACACCAACGGCTCTCAGCCAATCAGCTGCTCCGATACAGCCGTGTGACATTAAGAGCTTCCTGCACATCAGTACACAGCTGAGAGCGACGAGCAGCCGCTTACGATCACAGCGACTCACACACATCAGCGTCACTGAACTCTCATTCCTCTCTGATCCAGAACTAAAGCAGCAGAACACAGAGAGCCAATCACACACGAGCAATCAACCCACCCACTGCATTATTCATGAGCCCAGTGGCCACGCCCACAGCCCAACAATCAGTCAGTGAGTGACACTAACAAAGCTGACACCAAAACACTTGATTTATTACTGTGTTCTGATATTTAGTGTTGACAAATGTGTGAATGACTAATGCCTAATAATATGAATGATCACTGAGAATAACGACAGTTATAATGTAAAGTGCATAAAATGTCTAGATGCATTACAGTAACGAGAATAAGATTTTTCTTTTTTCTTTTTGCAATCAAAGTAATGTAGTTGTAATAAAAATAATGCAATGGGATTAAATAAAAACAGGATCAATTTTCCTTATGAAAAATTTAATGTCTTGTTTTTATTTTGATTATTTTGAGGTGCAACATGTGACATAGTTCACCATAACATACCATATAATGGCCTTTTGCTCCCACAGATGTTTCTCAATACAAAGCATTAAGAAATGATCAATAACAGAGTGAACGAGCGGAGCAAGAACAATCATATAATCTAGGCCAGGTTTCAATCCCTGAGCGAATTACATTCAGAAATAGAAGCCGTTCTTCAGTCTGATCTCACGAGACGCTGCTAAACGAAGGCCAGACAAACACTTGCACAGTGTCAGTGCATGACTGTGATGATGAACAGGTTTGAGCGCATCAGAAGTGAAGCACATCAAACACAAACACACGCCGGATAAACCTCTGACCCACATCCAGCTGATCATCAGCACGGCTTTCTGAGCTACAAATCAAAAGCAGATTTATGCTCCCATTGTTTATGGAGAGGAGAACAGCTAAAGGTCACGAGATTCATAAAGTCACCCTGCAGATCTCTGAATGCTAATGTTAAATCAGCGTCAGGAACATACAGTCTATGGACAGGAATCACGTCACACACGTGCTCATAAAGCTCACACACGTGCAACATTTCTGCACACGCGAGGCGTTCCCGAAGCATTTCAACACAATATCAGCTGGAAGCAGGCTTGCTGAGAAAACACAATGAAGCCGTTCTTCAGTCTGATCTCACGAGACGCTGCTAAACGAAGGCCAGACAAACACTTGCACAGTGTCAGTGCATGACTGTGATGATGAACAGGTTTGAGCGCATCAGAAGTGAAGCACATCAAACACAAACACACGCCGGATAAACCTCTGACCCACATCCAGCTGATCATCAGCACGGCTTTCTGAGCTACAAATCAAAAGCAGATTTATGCTCCCATTGTTTATGGAGAGGAGAACAGCTAAAGGTCATGAGATTCATAAAGTCACCCTGCAGATCTCTGAATGCTAATGTTAAATCAGCGTCAGGAACATACAGTCTATGGTCAGGAATCACGTCACACACGTGCTCATAAAGCTCACACACGTGCAACATTTCTGCACACGTGAGGCGTTCCCGAAGCATTTCTACACAATATCAGCTGGAAGCAGGCTTGCTGAGAAAACACAATCTGTACAGCGTCCTAAAGATCTGCACTGCCTCGTCTCAAAAATTACATCATTTTATTTGTGACTTTATAACACTAAAAAATATTAACACAAAAATAAGTGTCAGATTTGTGAAACTGTATAATGATCTGCTGAATGTTACGTAATTTTGATAGAGACAGACAGACAGACAGACAGACACAGACAGACAGACAGACAGACAGACACAGACAGACAGACAGACAGACAGACACAGACAGACAGACAGACAGACAGACACAGACAGACAGACAGACAGACAGACACAGACAGACAGACAGACAGACAGACAGACAGACAGATAGATAGATAGATAGATAGATAGATAGATATAGATAGATAGATAGACAGACAGACAGATAGACAGATAGATAGATAGATAGATAGATACAGACAGACAGACAGACAGACAGATAGATAGATA
>NW_015546028.1:161637-163326 GCF_001515605.1 Sinocyclocheilus anshuiensis | reverse complement strand
CAGACAGACAGACAGACAGAGACAGACAGACAGACAGATAGATAGATAGATAGATTTGGTTTTAACATTTACAGTTAACATTAAAATTGAAAGATTAAGCATTTAAATATAACATTCAGATTTATTTGTATATTTAACATGTAGATTTAACATTTAGAGTTAAAGATTTCGATTTAGATGAAATATTTAGATTTAGCTTTGGTCTTTTATGTTGATATAGTAATATAGTAATAGGTAAATCTTGCAAATTATATTTGTTTTCTAGCTAAATCTGGCAGCGTTTGACCAGTTTTTCTTACACATTTTATTTTACAGACGGCGCCCCATATCATTTCTATCATAAATAACTGCAATTCTCTGTCATTTTTCAGAATTCCATTTGAACTTTTTCATTCTTAATGGATCTTATTTGATCGCATGGACAGAAACTCCTTCATCAATTCTACTGATTTCTGTTAGTTCTTTTTCTTTTTATTGCAAGTATAAACAATTAACTTCAACAATTAAATACAACATTGGATGACATTATGAATACAGAAATAATATAGGAAGAAATAATAATAAAAAATAAATAAATAAGAATAAATAGATAAAACAAAGAAATACAGAGGTAGTAAATCAAAATTACGTAACATTCAGCAGATCATTATACAGTTTCACAAATTTGACACTTATTTTTGTGTTAATATTTTTTAGTGTTATAAAGTCACAAATAAAATGATGTAATTTTGGGAATGTTGAAGAAAATTTACATTTAT
This sequence comes from Sinocyclocheilus anshuiensis, assembly GCF_001515605.1. Taxonomy (NCBI): domain Eukaryota; kingdom Metazoa; phylum Chordata; class Actinopteri; order Cypriniformes; family Cyprinidae; genus Sinocyclocheilus; species Sinocyclocheilus anshuiensis. Next base: position 162,568 of record NW_015546028.1, on the reverse strand, counting down.
GAATATAGTATTTTCCCCAAAAAATAAATACATTTCCTATATATTCTATGTTATGTTTACAATGAGAAAAATGACAGAATATATCACACATAGTTAAATCAATGTCTACATTGGATTTTGAAGAAAATAATTTTGACAGGTCAGACCAAAATTCAAAAATTCAAATGAGGATGACCAAATTTTGATGTAATCTCATTAGTGGGGTATATATTATGCAAAATATTTAAATGTAATTATTTTACTTTGTTGGGGACACAGAATATGCTTCTTTCCAGTTCATCTTATCTATTAAAGAACTAAAAAAAAAAATCCTTGACTGAAACACATTTCTTATAATTTTATTATATATATTATATTATATACTACATTTTGGGTCATAAATACACTTGTCATCAACCAAAAAATTCGGCTCCCTTCTTACAATCACTTCAAACGCTAGATGACATTTCATTAAGTGAACAAAAGTTTAACAATTGTAAGAAATTCCTTATGAATAACAGGGAAATTGTATTTAAACATGAAATCACAGTAAGAATAAATATTCACTTGTGGATCTAGTATATCACAAAGATAATTAATACCTTTTTCATGCCAATTCTCAAGAAAAATCGACAATTTCTGTTATTTCTTTTTTTATCATTTCTGTTATTTCTCCTCACGCGTCATCACGGCCGGTGACGTCACGCCGGCAGTACGCGTGCACGCGCAGGCCACACCCACCGCATTGCAGAACCACAAAAACGGAACCGGTACCGTTACCAACTTCAGAAACTCACGTCACGCAGAAGCGCCACGAATCACATACAGCCGCATTCATAAAACATACAACCATAAAGACAGTAAGGCGCATAGTGTTTCTGCATAGCTTTGTGAACGCGACCCTGCGTGTGTGTGTGTGTGAGAGAGAGTGTGTGTGTGTCTGTGTGTCAGT
>NW_015546028.1:158468-161539 GCF_001515605.1 Sinocyclocheilus anshuiensis | reverse complement strand
TGAGAGAGAGTGTGTGTGTGTGTGTGTGAGAGAGAGTGTGTGTGTGTCTGTGTGTCAGGATGACTGTCAATAAAATTACACACAAATACAACTGCTATGAGTTCTGCTTCCATAGCAGCTGCAGCTGAAGGACACACACACACACACACACACACACACGCTGTAGTTTTCCTGTCGTTTCATCCGAACACACACAAACTGAAGCGGAATAACGGCTGATTACCGGCTCTGATGCTGCTGCTTCCCGGTGCGCGGCGACAGACTTACTGCACGCACACACACACACACACACACACACTCCTATAGACTACTGCGCATCACACACACACACAATATATATATATATAAGCAGATGCACTAAAGCCTGAATGAGGTGTGTGTGTGAGACTCACCGTGTGCTGCTGCTCTGGTCTCTAGCACCGGGTGTGTGTCGGTCTGTCGGTGATCAGAGCAGTGCAGCACACACGGGGTTAAACCAACACGCTGACTCATCACTAATATCTATACCTCAATGAGTTTATCACTTACACACAGATATACACTAACATAAAAACAACACACACTCTCACACACACTTACACACACGCAGACACGCACACACGCGCACACACACACACACACACACACACACACACACTCACACACACACACACACACACACACACACACACACACACACACACACACACACACACTTCACAGCTCTGACTGTAATTGAACACTCACAACCGAACCGCTAAACGCCAGCGTGAGACCATGAGAGCAATCAGACGCAACCGAAACAAAGCTCAACATCACATACACCTGGTATTCGTCTGGTCTAGGTCTTACAAAAATGATATGTATATTAAAATGTTTAAATTATTATTTTAGTTATTTCAGGCACCAAGGCAACATTTCTTGTTTTCATATAGTTTAAGTAGTAAAACTGCTAAAATTTAAATTTAAATTTAAATAAAAATGAATAAAATATAAATTAACACAAAGAGCTAAAACACAACAAGCTTGCTAAAACTTTACCAAAGTTAAAATTAAGGAAAATATAAAAGAAAATCATTAAACAAAAAAACTTTAAAATATATTTAAAAAAAATAAACAGATTAAAAGCTTATTTTTGTTATTTCAGGTGCCAAGGCAACATTTCTAATTGAGTCTGAGTTGAAGTTAAAAATTGCTCAAATTAAAACGTAAATATAAATAGGAAAAAAATCTAAACAAACATTAAAAAACACAACAAATCTATAACTAAAGTTAAAATGAATGAATAAAATATAAAACTAAAAACTAATTCAAAATATCAAAAAATTAAAAATAACTAAAATATGTTAAAACGTTTTAATTTTTTAAGTGCTAATTTGACATTTCTAATTTCTACTTATTTTATTGCACTGAAATTACTAAAATTAAAATGGAAAAAAACTTATACATGAACAGAACATAAAAAAAAACAAGAAAATTACTAAAACTTTAACCTCTTAACTGTAAATAAATCCTAATCTAATCATGACAAACTATATTTAGGGTCTAAGACTCCTAAATAGATATTTTACCACTGTTTTTTTTTACGTAGGAACAGTAATAGATTAATTTAAAGGGGTCATAAGATGCTTTTTTAAAGATCATTATTTTGTGTCAAATAAAGTGCTTTTGCTTTCGCCTAGAAACACACAGCGTCTCCCTGACATGCTGCTTCAACACTAACTGCGGTTACTGAAACCACGCCTTCTTTCTTTGCGTGCACATTTGGGCGCATTATGCTAATATTTCCACATAGTGAGGTAGATATGTGGGGGCGTGTTAGAACGAGCCGTTTTAGGGGGGTGTGGCAGAGTCTTAACTTTGATAAAGAATATCTCTTTGGTTTTGAGACTTTAGTCTTTGCAACTTCAGGGATCTTATCTATTCACGAACAGCTTGTAACACTCCAAAGAGAAAGGAAAACTTGAAATCGCATCATATGACCCCTTTAAGACAAGAGTGCACCTCAAAAAACTACATCATAACAGTTCTGACTTTTGTCACAAAAAGGTTTTTTTTCGTTGCCTTTTTCCTTATCACACTTTAGAAATCATCATAAATTATATATCAATTGAAATCTTAAAACCTCAGAATTCATCCTGTGAAAACCATTTTTAAAAATCGGACATTGCATTACCATGCAAATAGTATTTCAAAATCATATTACAAAATGTATTTTTGGATAGTTTGGATAGAGCACTTTCACGTCTGGGAGTGACGGTTAAAGGGTTAACTGAAGCTTGTCAGACCTAGCAACAGTAACCAAGGGGGGCGGAGCTTAGAGGAGAGTCAGTTCAGCTGTATTCACCTGCTCGGCTCGTTATTTCAGTCTGACATCAATCAAGTTCACTGTGGCTTTAATATTATGTGCTGAATCAGTTTAATCAGGAACAGACATAAACGCATAAGCACTGAAATCACTCTCACTCCTGCTGGAGGAAGCTCAGATTCCTGTATAATTTATGCAATAAAGGCATCCAGAAGCTTCCATTCATCATCTTAATGGAGCTCTGGATGGCCTGAGTTATAACAGGAGATCAATACTGATTATCTGGCTCTTTGCAGAGCTCGTGTTCCTGGCGCCGGAGTGGAAACCCAGAGAAAACAAGAAGTCATGAGGCGACAGACGGATAGAGAGAGACGAGTGATTCTGCTGTAATCGCTCAAGCGCTCGTGGCCTTTAATCCAGAGCAGATCAGCAGATTAACGCAGATGGACAGAGAGGTTCAGATCAGGACACACAGATGTTTACACCGCATTTCTTCTGAACGCCTGACCCAGCTAACAGGAAACGTCCACTAATGTTTGTTCAACGTTATATAAAAGTTCAGACAGAACGCTCTCAAACTAATGTTTATGGAACGTTCTTATAACTTTAGGAATATTTGATGTAACGTTGAGAGAAAGTGTTCTGAGGTCAGCATTCTCAGAAAATAAAGTGGAACGTTCTAGGAAACGTTTTTGTAATGTTTAAATAACGTTATAACCACAACGAGAAAACTGGACAATAAAAATAAACATTCAAATAATGTTATATTTTGAGTGAAAAGTGA
>NW_015546028.1:157286-158337 GCF_001515605.1 Sinocyclocheilus anshuiensis | reverse complement strand
GTGTGTGTGTGAGAGAGAGAGAGTGTGTGTGTGTGTGAGAGAGAGAGAGAGAGAGAGAGAGAGTGCGCGTGTGAGTGTGTGTGTGTGTGTGTGTGTGAGAGAGAGAGAGTGTGTGTGTGTGTTTGTGTGTGTGTGTGTTTGTAATGTTTAAATAACGTTATAATCACAACGAGAAAACTGGACAATAAAAATAAACATTCAAATAATGTTATATTTTGAGTGAAAAGGTTAGTTTAATGCTTTAAGAAACATTTTTGTAACGTTTGGATAACATTATAATAACGGCAAGAAAACTAAAACACATTGTAACATTCTTAGAATATTAAATATAACACTTCAAATAGTGTTATATGGGTGAAAAAGTTAGTATAACGTTCTAAGAAATGTTTTTGTTACATTTAAATAACGTGTATAATCTGGACATTGTAACGTTCTTAGAATATTAAAAACAAACATTCAACTACTGTTATGTTCTGGGTGAAAAAGTTAGTAGAACATTCTAAGAAATGTTTTTATAATGTGTGTGTTAACTTAAATGTCCTAATCACAATAAGAAAACTGGACATTAAAAATAAACATTCAAATAACGTTATATTTTGAAATATAAAGTGAAAAAGTTAGTTGAATGTTTTAAGAAACATTTTTTATAACGTTTAAATAATGTTATATTTTGAGTGAAAACAAAGTTAGTTGAACAGTGTAAGAAATGCTTTTGTAACCATTAAATAACGTTTTAATCACTGGACATTTCAACGTTTCAACTTCAAAACAATGTTCCCACAACGTTTTGATAACCTATATTGGTTAGTCCAGGGATTTACTAACAGAAGGCAACAGGACAATAGAATTCATGATCTAAATTTGGATGCAAACACAAGCAGCGCATGACTTTAGGCAGAATAAATCCATAAACTCACCAGATTGAGGTCCATCCAGGAGTCCATCATCATCACAGTCAGGCGGATCAGATGAGAGGCCAGAGAAATACAGAAATATGATTTAAACTGTGTGTGTGTGTGTGTGTGTGTGTGAGTGTGAGTGAGTGTGTGTG
>NW_015546028.1:152654-157185 GCF_001515605.1 Sinocyclocheilus anshuiensis | reverse complement strand
GTGTGTGAGTGTGTGTGTGTGTGTGTGTGAGCTCCGGACTGGAATGCTGTGCGCGTTCTGGAGGCCATCTGTGGCGTCGGGAGCGCGCACAACATTCCTGTCTGGAAGGAATCTGTCATTCAATATTCTCATGCATTCAGTTTCAGATATAAATAACCATTAACACACGCAGCCTGCAGAACAGAGAGAAACCCGGTCTCCTGAAGATATAGTAGAGAACAAAACACAAATAACCCCATGCACTAACGCGTTAATTAATGAGCTTTACAGCAGTGCGCGTAGAAGAGGACTGTCTGAATGAAGTAAACGAACGCGAACGATCAGAAACACAAACACCAAACACACTGCTGTGAACCTGCGATATTATTGAGAGAAACACTCTCTCTCTCACCTCTGCTTTATGCACTTTGACTCGTTGAGCTCCGCGGCGCGTCCTGATGCAGTAATCCAGAGCAGATGAGGATGAGGATGAAGATGGAGACCAGACCCGTGATGAAGATGTTCAGCAGCAGCTCTGGAGCTCCGAACGCAAACGTGACCACACCCACTTATGCTAATGAGCACCCCCACAGCGCGTCCTGATTGGCTCCCACTGCTGTCAGTCAGACTGATGATAACATCTGCTCTACTGTCCTGAGATCAGACAACATCAAGCTGATGAAGAGACTATTTATATCACTGATGATGCCAAGTTATAAATAAAACACTGTTTGTTTACAAGATTATTAAAGAAAACACTAATTCAGTATTTCTCTTCCCTCAGGAATAGAAAGAAAATACTAATTTTATAATAGAAAGAAAAATACTAATTCAGAACAGAATAGAAAGAAAAATACGAATTTTATAATAGAAAAAAATACTAATTCAGTCTTTCTCTTCCCTCAGGCCATCTGCTTCATGAACAGTTCAATGTTCCCTCCACTGTGCAATAAAACACGTGCAATACCCACTATCCATACTTATATTTATTATACATATGTTATTGATTTAACATATCTTACATCTATTCAAATTCCCTTGCATAATTTGTATATAGCACATCTGTACATACATTATTGTCTATTGACTCTTGTCTATTGTGTATTTTTTTCACATATTTATTTTTTTTATCACTTGTTTATTTTTATTATCTGCGTCTTGTCACTTATCACCTAGACAAATTATAAAGCACACTTGGCAATAAAGCTCTTTCTGATTCTGATTCTATTAAAAAAAACAAAACTAAAACACGTTTAATTCAGTCTGTTACTTGATCATTATTTGTGAAATATACTAGAGATTTCTTAGTAAAAAATGTTTTAAAGTAAATCCTTCACCATATTTTTTTCAGTGTAGAAATAATTACAATAAAATCGTTATAAATCTCTTGGAACAAACACACTATGCACTGTAACCTTTCATTTATTCATTTTAGTTTATTTACATATTTATTAGACGTTTCAAAACAAACATTATTAGAATATGTTTTACAAGAAAATACTATTTTAGCTTTCTATTTCAAAATGCAATATTGTAAATTATGTGTGACGTTTACTAGTAATTTCTGAGTGAATTATTTTTGAGTGTATAAAAAATACACAAAAATGATTGCATTAGTGAAAATACTAGTTCAGACTTTCTGTTTCAAAATGTAACGTTTAATTCACCGTTTCTTTGTAATAGTTTGTGAGATTGAGTCACAATTTCTGAGTGAAAATAGTTTCTATAAAAACATCTATACTATGCATTTTTTCAGTGTAGAAATAATTACAATCAAATTTGGCTTTGACTCAAACATACACACATTGTGCTTTGGGTTTATATATAAATAAGATATTTACAAGTTGAATTCAGTGTGCTTCTTGCAGTTATTTTGCAATTATTTGTTAAATTGACTAGCAATTCCTGAGTGAAAACACCCATTTTGTCAGTGTATAGAGTGCAATCCTGTGTTGAGGAGCTTCGATGCTCTTCGTCTAATCTGAGCAGACAGTCGAATCACTTCTCTGTCAGATCAATGCATTCGTGATGGTTTCACAGAGTCTGAGTCTGATGCAACTCCTCTGAAAACCTCTGGATCAGAGTGGATCAGACAGCGTGATGTCTGTAAGACGGCAAAGGTTTCCTCAGAGACTCAGAAGAAGCTCCCTCTGTTATCAGCACAGCACTTCTGCAGGCTCTCCAGAAGAGCATACAGCAGGGGTCCTCAGCTCCGGCCCTCGAGGGCCCACATATACAGTAAAGAAGCCCAGAGCGGAAGAATTAAAAACTCAAAAAGGTAACTGCGAATTTTTATCTCACAACAGATATGAACTCATAATTGCCATTTTTATGAGACGTAAGATCATATTTACGAGACATAAGCATATAATTGCCATGTAAACTCATAATTGTGAGATATAAGCTTGTTACTGTGAGATATAAACCCATAACAGCGAGATATAACTTCATAATTGTGAGATAAAAACTAATTACTGTGAGATATAAAATCATAATAGCAAGATATAAGCTAATTTTATGAGATATAACCTCATAGTTGTGAGATAAAAACTCATAATTGCAAGGTATAAGCTCATTACTTTGAGATATAAAATCATAATTGTGAGATATATGCTCATATTTGCCATATATAAACTCATAATTGTGAGATATACACTCATTACTGTGAGATATAAACTTATATTTGCCAGAAATAAACTCATAATCGTGAGATATAAACTCATACCTTCAAGATATAAACTCATAATTGTGAGATGAAGTCAGAAGTCAGAATTCTGAGTTTATGTCTCACAATTCTGAACTGGTGAGTTCATATCTCGGAATAAACTGCAAGCTGTCTGAATTGTGAGATTTAAAAAAAATCACAATCACCTTTTTTATTATTTGTAATTCTGTGTTGGAAATGGGCCTCTATATATCTGACATATGAGTCCACAGCAACTCCAGACACACAAGCATTAACACAGGATCTGATGCAGCTCAGACTCAATGCTAATCTGTTTCATAAAGCATGCAATCATATTCTTCAGCACACATCAATAAAAATCCCCTGCAGCAGAAGTGGAGCGCTGGCGCTCTCTAGCAGACAGACACACGAACCTCAACTTAACATTACAACGTGCTGCATATACTCTTATGTCTTCTTTCTTGAGTTCATTACACAGTGAGTTTTATGATGATTGTGCTGATGTAGAATATGAACTTATGAATTCTTCACATTAGCTACTTTTCACTTGTCACTCTGAAGTTCTCCAGAGATCATGTGAATATTACACAACACAGATGAACTATCATCAGATCTCAGGGTATGTCTCAGAAACTCCTGCACTTTAAAGAGAATATCAGTTATGCTCGAAGAGTCTCATTAATATGCATGATTAACTGAAATTAATGTAATATTGGCCTCTGATTATGTGAAGAGATCTATTTCTCAAAGTATATGAAGCGCAAGAAATATGTCAAAAAGATTTTTGGCCATTTAAAATTAATTATGAATTTATTAAATACTAATATTATTAAATGCAAACATTAAATATTAATATAATTAAATATTAATATTTTGCACATGGAAATGAAGCCTGTTTTTCAGGACCATGCATTGTGACATTATTTTCATGTCAATTAAAACAGTGTTATTACAGTTAAAGACTAAAACCATATCCAAAAAATAAAAAAACAATACCATTTTTTTTTACTTGAAATCAAATCAAAACCTATTTTATTTCAGCTAGTTGCCAGCATTTGTCATTTTTGTTTAGATAACTTCAAGTACTAAAATAACTAAAACTAAATAAACTATGAAATAAAATGGATAAAAACCATATGCACACAAAAAAATAAATAAAATGACAAAACCACAACAAAATGACTAAAGCTTAAAAATTACAGTGAAAACAAAATACCTATGTAACAAATCAAGTTCAAAATATTAGCAAAACTATAATATTATATCAGTGACTCAAAAATAACACTGAATTAAACATATTATTTAACTCTATAAAGCATATATACCTCAAGATAGTGTGTTGTACTTATTTTCATTTCAAAGGACAAAACTCAGTGTCAAAGGACAATTTTAATATGTTTAGGATAGGGTAATAGGAAGTCATTTTTATTATTTGTTTGCTTTTTGTTAATTGTATAATAAATAAAAAGGAAAACAAATAGATAGAATACAAAAAAGATGAGAGAAGCTTGTGTTAATTTTTTTTTTTAAGAAAACGCAGTTAGTAAATGAATAGAGTACGAGTCTAAAAGGGGCAAGTTAAAAAAATAGAATTAGAATAGAGAGTGGTACAGTTATGGAATGTCCCCATAAAACATGGAAACACAATGTGAGTGTGAGTGTGTGTGTACCTGGTATTTATCACGTTATGGGTACCAAATGTCCCCACAAGGATAGTAATACCAGTAAAATTTGACATTTTTGAGGTCCCCATGAGGAAACAAGCTTATAAATCATACAGAATGCGTTTTTTTGAGAAAGTAAAAATGCACAAAGTTTCCTGTAAGGGGTAGGTTTAGGGGTAGGGTTGGTGTAGGGCAATAGCAC
>NW_015546028.1:132844-152603 GCF_001515605.1 Sinocyclocheilus anshuiensis | reverse complement strand
TGTGTGTGTGTGTGTGTGTGTGTGTGTGTGTGTGAGTGTGTGTATATATATATTTAAAAATAATAGATAAATAATGTGTTGTGATGTGAGGTGAATGTGAGCCACTGGGTGGCGCTGGAGGATTAATCAGTCTCTGACTGGATTATTAAACTGTGATGACTCTGTGACCTCACTCATACCCATGATGCACTGAGAATCTTGCTGAACACGAGCTGCAGTGCATGCTGGGAGACTGAGGGTGTGTTACATAAACAGTATTGACTGTAACATAATGCACTTCAGATGTTTGAGAGCTATTCAAAACCAGAATGGAGGTGTTAACCCTTCGATGAACATGTCTGAGTTTGCAGATGAAACAAACTGAAATCATATTTCTTCCCCCTGCCCTCAGTGATGGTTTTTGATGAAGATCATAAAGTTCATGAAGGCCTCTGGGTTCATAGAATGAATTATGGTTAACTAATTGACCTACATTTCTAAAATATATATGCATAATATGAAGAAAGTCAGAAGTCAGAGCTAGTCAGTAAATGATGAAGCTGATGTGACACTGACGGTGTGCTTGTGTTTCAGATCGGACGAGATGATGAGATATGCTCTGTCTAGACTAGAATATCACACAGAACAAAAGCAGTCTAGACCAGTGCATATCAAACCAGGGGCCACACACATTACAGCTCTACACACTACAACTGATTCATTTGCCACAATTTTCCAACCCATTCACACAGTTCCTGAAACAAAGACACGTTTCTCAAAACATTTCACCTGCTTTCACACACGCTCCGATTCGCTCAGTGTTTTCAGCTAAACTCTACACAAGAACGCCATCATTTCACACAGGTTTAACCGTGTTCTCATTCAGAAAACACACAATATAACTACCTCAAGAATCACAGAATGAGCTCAAACAGCACACGTTTATGCACGTGTGGACACTGAAATACTGTAAATACTGTAGCACACAGCCTCAAACTCATAACTGTAGCCAAGCACTTCTCATGTGTTTGTGCAGAACTGAGGGGAGGCAGAGACAGTCTTGAAACTGTTATAGTGTAACAAGGATATTAGCAATACTGTAACGCAGCTTGGGAGGGGATGCTGAATTTATGTATTTACAGTAACTGACGGTATATTCCAGTGTGTGTTTACTGTATGTCCTGTTGTTTGGTTTTTGAACTTTTCTCTTCTAGTGCTTTTCATCGACTGTAGAAAGATCTCTTTACAGTAGTGTAGGGACAGTCAAGTGTATTGCTGAATTTGACTGTATCTGCACCGCTCTATTTATGCTGCATACGGTAACAGATACTGACTTGCAAAATGTCTCCTGTTTCCCAAAAGCAGGTTTTGAAGTGATCTCGCTAGTAGTGTATTTGACAGCTTGGTGTGTCGTCTGAGGCCAAAGATTAGATTCTGACAAAAGAGAACATGTTTTTGACTGAAATGTTTGAGCTGGAAGTTTGTAGTTTGCACGAGTTGCTGTGTAGTTTTGAGATTGTGTTTATAGTTGTGAGAAAATGGTGCATTGTTTCATGAATTGTGCGTTAGCAATCGAGAAAAATGGTACTAATAATTCAAATGAATATTCCTAATAATATATTAAATACATGTAACTTAAATATTTTATATATGGGAATTAATATGGGGATTAAGCTATAAAAATATACCTAAATGCTAAAAATATAATTATTAATATAATTAAATTATTTCTATTAATAAATGAAATACATTTAACTTAAATGCTAAAAATATTATTATTAATATAATTAAATTATTTCTATTAATAAATGAAATACATTTTTAACTTAAATGCTAAAAATATTATTAATATAATTAAATTATTTCTATTAATAAATGAAATACATTTTTAACTTAAATGCTAAAAATATTATTAATATAATTAAATTATTTCTATTAATAAATGAAATACATTTTTAACTTAAATGCTAAAAATATTATTAATATAATTAAATTATTTCTATTAATAAATGAAATACATTTTTAACTTAAATGCTAAAAATATTATTATTAATATAATTAAATTATTTCTATTAATAAATGAAATACATTTTTAACTTAAATGCTAAAAATATTATTATTAATATAATTAAATTATTTATATTAATAAATGAAATACATTTAACTTAAATGCTAAAAATATTATTATTAATATAATTAAATTATTTATATTAATAAATGAAATACATTTAACTTAAATGCTAAAAATATTATTAATATAATTAAATTATTTATATTAATAAATGAAATACATTTAACTTAAATGCTAAAAATATTAAGTAATATTAATATTCTTATTAATATATTTGACATAAAAGCTAAAGTATTATTAATAATTATTAATATTGTTAACAACATATTAAATAAATATTATTATTAATAGAATTACTACTATTATTCCTATTAATATATTAATGTAAATTAAATGCTTAAAAAATCTAAATGTTGCAGAAAGTTAAATCAAGATGCAAACTGAAATCATATTTCTTTGATCAGTGTTGGGGAAAATAACCTTATAATAAATAAATAATGCATTACAATGTTGCATTACTCCATAAAAAGCAACCGACTGTGTTTCTGGTGAAGAACAAAGAGTTCATTACATTTTCTGAATTGTGGTAAATGCATTTACACTCACTGGTTCCTTGTTTAAATAAATGAATAAAGCACTGGCTTCGAGTAGCTCTTGTTCTGCTGACGTCAGACTCATCACAGAACAACAGAAGCAAACGTCAGCTAAAGCAGAGACGGTCAAACACAGCAGAACTAGATCCACCGCCAGCAGAATAAGAATAAACTCCTCACCCTTCAGGCATTTCAAGCAGATCTTCACAAACATGATCTGATCTTTTTAAATGTTGATCTTATCAGACTGATTTTGACATTTGATAGAACAGGATTTCATGTTTTAGACCAGATGTGCTCAAGCGCTTCACTACGAAGGGCCAGAAAAATATTTAAGGGCCAATATGTAAATGTTGCATAATATATAAGAATAAAACTAACATTTTTTAAATCAACTTCACTTATGTTATCTCCATTTGAATGCAAAAATTAAATGTTAAAAATGACAAAAAGAAAAAGCATTATATACAACTGGATTAAATGTTTTTTTTTAATTAATGTGCTTTAATAGCATGTGTTTTTTTCTTATTTCCCCCTTATGGTGTAAGTCATGATGGGCCAAATCAAAGCTCCAACATGAGCTTCTGTTCATTAAACCAGCACACTGCGTTCCACTCAACTCAGAAAGATGGGATTTTCCTTCAGCAGAAGTCAGACGTGCATTCAGAACCTGCACAAACAGTCCTAGTGTTTTACCTGCTAGTGCATGTTCTTCTACACTCTTCTACCAAATCAGTTATTAAAAGCCATCCACTGAAAGGAATATTCATCTATCTTTCAAACTGTTATAAGTGTTGTGATGCCAAAATTCACTAGTTGGTTGGTAAAAAATATAAAAAGTAATTGTGACTTTTTATCTCACAATTCTGACTTCATTTCCCAATTCAGAGATAAAAGCTATTATTGTGAGACAAACTCCAAATTCAGAGAAAAGTCAGAACTGTGAGAAAAAACTATTAATTACACTTGAAACCTTATCTTCAGTCTCTCATTAAAGGAACAGCTTTATGGACGGAGATATCTAACCCATTTAATCCCCGCGCTCACAATAGTGACTGTAAAGACGGTTTTCATTTATAAAGCTCTAATAACATTACTGACTGATGTTTTAGTGCATTTCCTACAAATATGGAACAAATAAAGGGTCTCAATGAAATATGTGCAGTGTCACGTTTAGTGCAAATTGTTACAAGATCAAAGCAGTTTACTTCCTGTTTCCTGTTTAAGAAGATGATGCTGCATCAAAGCTCCAAAACGAAAGGCTAGTAAAGTATGTCAACATAAAGATTTTTGGTACACATTATCTTTAAGGTGTCTAGTATTAATATATGAATTCAAAATGATGAAGTTTTTCTGAGTGTGGTCATAGAGTATGAGTCACAATAGTGACCGCTGGGATAATTGCAGCTATTAGTGAAGGTGGCGCTAAAATGTTGCAATGACAAAGTTACAGTGAATATTGCACTAAGTTCAAATGTTACAAATAAGTTACAATATTGATGTTGTAAAACTGGTAGCAATAATGTAAACATTTGATGATATGTGTTACATTAAAGTAACAATTTTAAAATACGTTGATGGTTGTATTTTTTGTCTTTTATCTCAGTATTCCTGTCAGTGTTGTATAAGGGGTTTTAAGCATTATAGTAATGTGATGAAACTGTTTAAAACAGCTGGGCTGAGATCTATAACAATTTTGATGACTGCAGAAATATGTTCATTCAGTACATTATCCCACCGGCCATAAACACAATTTTTCACTTTTCCAAAAAAAAATTAAAAATAATTATTGATTATCGCAAAGGGTTACTAATGACATATCATTTGGATATTTTCATGTCTGGGAAAAATTTTGGATTAAACAGGTTTTAAGTAAGAACATTTTACTAATGACATATCATTTGGATATTTTCATGTCTGGGAAAAATGTTGGATTAAACAGGTTTTAAGTAAGAACATCTGCAGCATTAGTCTTTCTCTCTGCTTTAAAGAGACACTGTTGATGAATCTTTAATTAATCAACCCCAAAACTCATCTGAGAAACTACACTTCAACGTCTCATGATATTTTGAATATATTGTAATGGACATTACATTTCAGACAGTACTGAACCGCTGGGCTAGCTAACGTCAGGATCGACTCGTGGTTCGTTCGAGTTCAATAAAGTCAAACAAACTATAAAGTAAGTAAAAACTGACAGCATACAAGTGTAAGTTAACATCTCTGAGGCAAAATGCAAACATAAACATTTCCCGCACAAGCAGGGAACATTTCAAATGAGATATTGCTATCAAGTCAATTTCTAAAAATAATTGATAATTTGGTGGTTAAAAAAGTGCAAGTAGATGACAGTATAAAACATGCGGCTCAGACAGCCAGACTTCACCGATAAACGAAAACAGCCACAAATAATCTACTACTGGAAGTATAAAGATCTAGTGGAGCATAGCTGTGCTATCATGCTGAAAGTCTCTTGCTTCCCGTCAGGTTTTTGCTTGTAATTCCTCGAGGAAACAGTATTAAAGACTGAGAACCTTTGCTTCTAACACACTGACGATGTTTCAGTCAACGTCTCGATTAGGGATGCACGATATTATCGGAATGTTACCGGAAAATTTTCAGCCTTTATCGGCCGATTCCGGATTTGAATAAATACCAGTCAAAATTATCTGAACTGTAAGATTTTTAATGTGTTTTAAAGAAGTCTCTTTTGCTCACCAAGCCTGCATTTATTTGATCCAAAATACAGCAAAAGCAGTAATATTGTGAAATATTATTACAATTTAAAATAGCTGTTTTCTATGTGAATATCTGTTAAACTGTAATGTATTTCTGTGATGCGCAGCTGTATTTTCAGCATCATTACTCCAGTCTTCAGTGTCACATGATCTTCAGAAATCCTTCAGAATTCTGATTTGCTGCTCAAAAAAACGTTATTATTATTATTATAATTATGTTGAAAACCGCTGAGTAGAATTTTTTCAGGTTTCTTTGATGAATAGAAAGTTCAGAAGAGCAGCATTTATCTGAAATAGAAATCATTATAGATTATAAATATTATACATGTCTTTATCATCACTTTTGATCAATTTAATGCATCCTTGTGAAATAAAAGTATTCATTTCTATAATTTACCCCCCAGTATAAAAAAAATTATACTGACTCCAAGCTTCTGAATGGTAGAGTGTATAATGTTACAAAAGCTTGTTATTTCAGATAAATGCAGATCTTTGGATCTTTCTATTCATCAAAGAATCCTGAAAAAAATTTACTCAACTGTTTAAAATATTGATGATGATAATAATAATAATAATAAATCAACATCAGCATATTAGAATGATTTCTGAAGATCATGTGACACTGAAGATGATGCTGAAAGAATCCTGAAAAAAATTTACTCAACTGTTTAAAATATTGATGATGATAATAATAATAATAATAAATCAACATCAGCATATTAGAATGATTTCTGAAGATCATGTGACACTGAAGACTGGAGTAATGATGCTGAAAATACAGCTGCGCATCACAGAAATAAATTACAGTTTAACAGAGATTCACATAGAAAGCAGTTATATTAAATAGTAAAAATATTTCACATGCTTTATGCTTTTGCTGTATTTTGGATCAAATAAATGCAGGCTTGGTGAGTAGAAGATAATTCTTTAAAAAAAAACAAAAATCTTACTGTTAAAAAACTGTTGACTGGTAGTGAACTTGTAATAAAATGAAAGTAAAATAATTGTGAAAAAGTGTTTCTGAATAAATAAAGCAATTTTGATGTCATTAAATCACGAGTCTGTTTTGATTTAAAGGTCAGAAGCTATAGCTTACATGAATAAAAATCACAAACATGACACATAAATTAAATAATATATACAGATTTATTCATTAATATGTAATATATTTTTGCATATGGATTGTGAAAACTTGTATTTTAAGGAGCTCTAAAATATTATTAATTTTTAGCATTTTTACAGCTCTTTTGCTTTAGACCATCTGTTAATGTTAAATCCTTTTTATATAAAATCTTAGGGTTTCAACTACATCTGTCTGAGGAGAAAAAAAAAACACAGCAGAGATTGATTTTATTACAGTTATTTTCAAGATTTTCAATGTACTCTCATTAAAAAATAACTTTATTAAAGTTTATTACTTCTAACAAAATAAGTTTTTCTCAAAACTATCCAAAATGAAAAATAATTTGTTTATAATTTCCACACGGGAAAGACTTTGCTGTTGTTTAAAAACAAAGGGAAATATATATCGTATCGTACCAAAATGATTTGAAAATATCGGCATATCGGATATCGGCAAAAAACTCAATATCGTGCATCCCTAGTCTCGATTGCTTTCTAAAGACCATCACTGCATGTCAGATTACCAGCCAGTTAAACGTCTACCCTCTCCATTTCCACATCTTCTAAAGTGGTATCCGACTGGGAAACCATTATGAGTTTTTGTTTCTTTGAATACTGTCTGACTGTGGTACACTCCTGCCGAAGTGTCTCATCATGAAGCTCCCGGTCGTTTTCCAAAACCTCAACAGAGCTCTCTCGACTGAACGTGGCATTGTCTGTGGACTCAAAGGATTCACCGCCAAGGCCTTCAAGTTTGGTGTAGCCTCCGCTGCCGAGGCCTTCCAGCCGAGGACAGCTGAGACGTCTCGATCGCACCAAAGTAGGGGTGGTTGGACAGATATCCGTATCGACAGACCTGGAGTAGTCAGACAAAGCGCTCAAGGACAGGTGAGATCCGGTGGCCTTGCGACTCGGAGAACCAGACGGCAGCAGCTGAACCCGGGAACCCTGCAGAGAGACGCGAGGAGCTCCTTGCAAACTCCCACTGCTCCTGTAAACCTCCACCGAATCCGGCGCAAGCTTGGAATGAGGCTCCACTTTGGCCTTCGTGATGGTCCGAGACGCTTCCAAATCCTCCAAACGCCTGCAAATGGCCTCGGCGTCCAGGAACTCTCGTTTGGCCTCTCCGGTTTTATCCGAACCCCTTCTTTCCAAAGCTTCTCTATGGTTGAGCTTCATCATTGGCAAAGTGAAAGCGTTGACCGAAGTGGACACGATGCTCCTGGTTTCCCATTCTTTGCCAATTCGGTTCTGATCTCGATAGATGCTGTAGATGGTGTCCGTAAAGCTCTGTCTTTCCAAAGACGAGACTTGTGGGATGGTGGTAGACGGCCATCGGGATGGGATCAAGCTACCTGTGTCGTGTCGCTCAGAGCCTGGAGACGGCCAGGAGCCCTTATGAGGGGAACCGTACGATTTGGTGTCTTTCGATTGGCAGTAGTTCACGAAACCGTTGAGCGGTGCCGACTCCTTGCTCCGCAGACTATGAATGTCAATCACCGTTGAGTAGATGTCTCTGAGGTTAATGATTTTGGTCTTTTTGTCTCTGTTTTCGTGAAGTACTGCATTGCCACAAATGAATAGGAAGATCCCGATGCCCATGATTAAAGGTCCGAACACTTTCAGCTTGTCCGAATATAAGTATCTGTTGATAAATGCAGCGAATGCTCCCAGTTTAGGCCCATTGGAGCCATTATAGCTCCTGAAGTCTTTATCTAGGAGATCCCAAGGCGGTCTGCCGGTCACATTGACTAATTCTCGGCTGTCGTAAGTCCTCTGTGTGTTCATCAGTCCTGGATAAAGCGGACTCTCTTTGGGCCAGTAGCCCAACACAGCCATGGCCACTCCAACCAGAAGCACCAGGATCCCAATGGCAGCGACCAGTCCAGATACGGAGCACAGCTTTAGCTTTCCTTTCACCACGACCACTTCATTCTTCCTCTTTTTCTTCTCTTTCCTCTTGCGCTTGTTTTCGGCTCGGTTCTTGGCATGAAGGGAGTCCTGTCTCCTGGCAGATATCCGCAGCAGACCCCCTGTGGCGATCATGATGGCGCTCAATTAATCATCCTGGAGAAGATAGCAAGAACATGAGAACATTAGTGTGGGCTGGGAAAGCCATGAGATCTAGACATTTACATTTAGGCATTTAGAAGACGCTTTTATCCGAAGCAACTTACAAATGAGAAGCAATCAAAAGAGCAATAATATGCAAGTGCTCCTTTAGCCAAACGCAGTACACATAGCTTTTTTAAAAACTTTTTTTAAAATTTAGTTTAATATATAAGATTAACAATGCACATACAAAAATAAAGTAATATTGACAACAAAAAAAAAATAAGGAGAGATATTAAACATTAAATTTATGCTACACAGCATATACAGCTATAGTCCTATATATCTTTTGAACTTTCTGTTCATCGGTGAATCCTGAAAAATAAAATGTATCAGTTTCCACAGAAATATTGTGCTGCACAACTGTTTTCAACATTGATAATAATCAGAAATGTTTCTTGAGCAGCAAATCAGCATATTATTATGATTTCTGAAGATCATGTGACACTGAAGACTGGAGTAATGATGCTGGAAATACAGCTGCGCATCACAGAAATACATTACAGTTTAACAGAGATTCACATAGAGAACAGCTGTTTAAAACTGTAATAATATTTCACAATATTACTGCTTTTACTGTATTTTTAATCAAAGAAATGCATCCTTGGTGAGCAGAAGAGACTTCTGACCTGTTACCAGAATAATCCCAACACTGATGTGAATATACAAACACACACACTCATATATGTGCCACCCTACCAGTATCACCATTTCCAATGAATGTCTCTCTCTCTCACACACACACACCAGCACTCTGAGTGGGAGCGAGACGCTTGTTTCTGTGAACAGCATATGGATGGTGTGGGTTAATGCAGCACAAACACACAGCAGTGATCAGCGACACATGAGTGAAAGAAGAACAGAAGCAGTGCGAGACAGAGACAGATGACATGATTCACGCCAGACTCCACACAGAAACATGAAAAGCATCTGTTTGTTGATTTGACATAAAAGCTGATGGAACTGCAGGAACGCGAGTAAGTGAATTTAAGGCTAGCAGGGAAAAAAAAATCTTGTTTGCTTAGCATATATAGGATTACTAGGGTTGAGACGCTGGAAAAATGCAAGGTTATGAGATGTGAGCTGAACTTCTTTTAACTTGATCGTTGCATTTTTAGAATGCCGTTTCACGCGTGATATAATGCAGAAGATGATCAAACACATCCATTAAATGCATGTGACCCTGGAGCACAAAACCAGTCGTAAGGGTCAATTTTTTGAAATTGAGATTTATGCATCATCTGAAAGCTGAATAAATAATCTTTCCATTGATGTATGGTTTGTTAGGAGAGGACAATATTTGAAAATCTGGAATCTGAGGGTGCAAAAAAATCTAAATATTGAGAAAATCATCTTTAAAGTTGTTCAAATTAAGTTCTTAGCAATGCATATTACTAATCAAAAATTAAGTTTTGATATATTTACGGTAGGAGATTTACTAAATATCTTCATGGAACATGATCTTTACTTAATATCCTAATGATTTTTGGCATAAAAGAAAAATGGATCATTTTGACCCATACAATGTATTGTTGGCTATTGCTACAAATATACCCCAGCGACTTAACACTGCTTTTGTGCTCCAGGGTCACAGATATTTACATAGAAAAACAATGGGAAAGCAGAAAGCATTGCAGAACTACTGTGTGTCTGATATTTGATGTTTGCATGATGCTGACAGACTGAAAGCTGCTGCTGGTTTCTTTTACTGGTAATAATAATCTATTAATGCTGTTATTCTGTCAGTCACTTTGACTAACAATTGTCTTGACTTTTTGAGTTGACTTCAAAAACTCAGTCTATATTTTCATATTTTGTATATGTTTGGTTCAGTATTTGTACAGTACATATTTCATGCACTTCTGTGTTGAACTTCATGTGTGCTGCACATGGAATAGAACTTACTTTAATCAATGTTGCTTGAATCATGTTATAGTTAGGTTTTTAAGATGAATAATTAAACGCTAAAATAGATATCTTCGATCGTCAAACGTTATGAAAAAACGAGATTTTATTTTTTGCCATATCGCCCAGCCCTAAGAATTACTGCTGAAATAAGACCGATGAACATTATCACTGCAAAAAATGATTTTCTTACTTAGTATTTCTGTCTAGTTTTCTAGGATAAATGTCTTGAATCAAGATGCATTTACTTGACAAGTAACATGACAAGATCAAAATTTTGTAAGCTTTTGCATAAAACAAGCATATCTGCCAATGGGTTAAGAAAAATAATCTTAATTCCAAACTAAACAAGATTTTTTTCTTGCCCCATTATCAGCTTGTTTCAAGCAAAAATTTACATAATTTTGATAATTTTTTCAGAAAATAAGACAATATCTTAAGTAATTTTACTTGTCAAGTAAATTCATCCTGATTTAAGAATTCTTATTTTTTTTGTCTAGTTTTCTAGTATAAATATCCAAGTAAGAAAATCATTGTTTACAGCGTAGTGTCTATCAGAAAGAACTGATTCACTTACTGACGTCAGCAGGTGAACATCTTAGTGCTTCATGTTCAACTCAGTTCAATTCGATCCAATAACAACAAATGAAAGCTTTAAAATCATATGGGATCAAATGCTTCTCTTAGTGGGATCTGACCAGGTTTGATGAATCTTTGAATATGCATGAATGAGATTTGAGAGCTGTGATGCTGGGGAAGTTGCATGAAATAAGAAACAATGTCGTTCTAAATAAACTCCCAAAGATTCAGATGCATCACAGTCTTTCTCAAGCATCTGAACCACTAAACCACGTCACCCAAACAGAGCCTCATTAGAGCTAGAAACTAACACACACACACAGATGTAGGATTCACTGGATGTTTATTTCATGCTCTAAATCAAAACGAACAGACCATATTTTGCCGTGGCCTTTGTGAACCCGTCTGCTTTTCTGCAGTGGAGTCTAATAATTTATGGCACCAATTAAATCTTTATGTTGTCTTCCAAAAGGGACTTCCAGAGGGAAAATACATATTTGAGTTTCCAGCACCAGGGTTCATTAGTTGTGAATCATCAGGGGAGAAAAGAAGACAAAAGTGTAATAGTTTCTCGCTGGATCTCGAGTGTCCATTTCTCTTGATGTGTAACCTGCCGCTGTGTTCATGAAGTGCTTGTTTGGAGTCTCTCGACACGTTAGATGGACACTGATTTAACATGAATCAGCAGATACGACTTCTTATGACCAGTGATAATGACTCTGCAGGGCTTCATAAACCTGCTAACAGTAAATAAACATGACGCTTGTATAGCGTGTAATCATGTGTTCTCGTCAGTCATGAATCTTTCAGCAGTAAACCGAATGATCAACTGACTTTCATTCAGATATGATTCTAGAAAACATGTGATTTAACTCTGAATGTAGAGACAGTGGATCTCTTGAACGCTGGATGAATTGTCATTGATTCAATTGCAACACAGAAGAAGAGAAATCTTTATTTTCCCTCCTGTGAGCTGAGAAGCATGTCCGTTATGAGCGTTTATGGACCTGCCCTATATTTACTCACTAGTGCACTACAGAGGATCACTCAAACTTTATTACACGCTCTGTTTAAATAACTGCTGCTCAACCTGTGAAAATGCAATGCTTGTATAAAGGAATAGTTCAGCCAAAAACGAAAACTTGCTGAAAATGTGCTCACCCTGAGGTTATCCGAGTTTGTTTCTTCATCAGGTTTGGAGAAATGTATAACATTGCATCAGTGTCTCAGCAATGGATGCTCTGCAGTGAATGGGTGCCGTCAGAATGAGAGTCCAAACAGCTGATAAAAACATCACAATAATCCACAAGTAATCCACAGCACTCCAGTCCATCAGTTAACATCTGGAGAAGACAAAAGCTGAAACTAATCCAGCATTAAGACGTCCATAATCCATAATAACTCTTCCTGCAGTGATAAAGTGTTCTGGTCTGAATCAGGAGAGAAATCTGCACAGATCAAGCAGCGTTTAAACAGCTCTAAACACATATGAGGCTGGATTTTGATGTGAGAGACAACAGCAGATGCTTACTTGTGGATTATTGTGATGTTTTTATCAGCTGTTTGGACTCTCATTCTGACGGCACCCATTCACTGCAGAGCATCCATTGCTGAGACACTGATGCAATGCTACATTTCTCCAAACCTGATGAAGGAACAAACTCATCCTAATCTGGGATGGTCTGAGGATGAGCACTTTTTCATTTTTGGCTGAACTATTCCTTCAAACCTACAGTTTAAACCTGCAAGTAGTGCAAAACCTCTTACAAAGGTGCACTTGCAAACTGGTTTAAGAAGCCATCAACTTTTGCAAATCCCTTACATGCAGCTAAATGTTCTTCTAAATGTGCTTGAACGTCATCACTAATGTCACGTCTCATTCTGCTTCACTAGTCAACAAACAGCTTGTTCATTTCTAACAACACAATCCACAGATGCTGCAGACTGGTGTTACAAAACACACTGCTTTTAACAAACACAGCTCCCATATTTCTGCCTTGGCTCTGCTTCTATATTTCCAACCGCAAAGGATTTACAGATCTGACGAATTCCTGCGAGCGTTTGGCAAACTCCACGTTTAATGAAATAAAGCTGAAAACGCTCCGTCAGTCCAGACAAGCGGATGATCGGGAGTTCAAAGGTGTGCACGGATCCTTCCACATCAAAGCATAGAGCAGAGCATCTGAGCGTACAGAGAGACGAGCGGCGGGATCCACAGAGACTTCAGACACACACACATGACATCTCAAACACGGCCGAGAAGGATTTATGGATCACAAGGACCTTTATGTTCATTTCTGAAGGGCTGGATGGAGAGCAGCGGGTGACAAGAAACACGTCATGAGGACAAAACACCAAATGACAGAGACTGGCCAGAGTGAGTTTGGTTGTGAAACTAGCTGCAGTAAAAAGAAATCTGATTTCCCTGCATCTCCATCATCAGTGCAGAGAAACGTAAAGGTAATGGAGCTAAAAATGATGACCATTACCATCTGATTGCACTAGCAAACACTTCTCCAGATTTGGTTTATCCAGTGTGGTTGTAATATCTTCATCCATTACTGAACTCACTACTATAGACAGGTTTAATAGAAACGAATGGAAACCAAGCTGACGTACAACCAATTCAAGTTGAGTTCTTTGAAAACACATCTTTCCAAACTAATTCCAGAGGACAAAAACCTCACGGATTGGGAATGTCAGGATTCACCTATTAATCGATCAATCCCTCGCAGCCTCGTTCTCATTTGCTTCTAATTAAATACTAGAGATAGAACGATTACCGGTTTCCCCATGGTTAGTATTGCCGTTTCATATTGTAATTATCATTAAAACCGTATTCAATTACCCTGGAGCACAAAAGCAGTGTTAAGTCGCTGGGGTATATTTGTAGCAATAGCCAACAATACATTGTATGGGTCAAAATTATAGATTTTTCTTTTATGCCAAAAATCATTAGGATATTAAGTAAAGATCATGTTCCATGAAGATATTTTGTAAATGTCCTACCGTAAATATATCAAAACTTAATTTTTGATTAGTAATATGCATTGCTAAGAACTTCATTTGAACAACTTTAAAGATGATTTTCTCAATATTTAGATTTTTTTGCACCCTCAGATTCCAGATTTTCAAATAGTTGTATCTCAGCCAAATATTGTCCTGTCCTCACAAACCATACATCAATGGAAAGCTATTTATTCAGCTTTCATTTAAAAAAATTGACCCTTATGACTGGTTTTGTGCTCCAGGGTCACATATAAACACTGTCCAGCATAAAGCACAGTTTTAAGTAACCGTCTCATGTTTGCACAGCAGCAGAGTATAGTTTAGTTTTGTGTGAAAACAGGGCGGAAAAGCTGCGAGGTATTAAAAGAGTGCTAAGGGAATTATACAAATGAATATATGAATGAATGAATTATATGAATGTACCCCTGAAGGTTCTGACTGTCTTCAGAAACGATTCGATGGCATTTTGTTTTCATCTTCGCTCCATGTAAAACAACACATTCAGCCTGTGTGCAGTTTCTGTCTGACCAAAAATGGAGTTAATTTGCATGCCCTGCTGTACATTTTGACCGGTTGATGAAAAACAAGCTCATGTGGATTCTACACACTTAAACAATTCGGATAAAATTCAGAGCGGATATAATACATATAATCATTTATTAATCGGTTATCCCTTTTCTTTATTTAAAGGCTGAAATGTGAGGTTTACCATTTTATGAAAGTTTTTCAAAGCTTTATTTGAACATTTCATACGTTTTTAGATAAACAGTTGTCAGTCATGTTGTCATTTAAAATCCGGACATCATTGGTAATGTTATTGTTTTTATTTGTTGTTGATTTTAAATATAAAGCTAGGTGAAACGATTTATCTTTTTGAACATTTCCAGCACATTTTAACAACACCGTGATAATACTGATAACCGTGATCATTTAGGTCACTATAACCGTGATAAGAAATGTTCATACCGTTACATACTGACCCTGACGACAGTCAATAGAAATCTGGTCTCTAATGCAAGATTTGGATTCTAATAAGGAATCTGCTTTAATGTGAGTCCAGTTGCTCAAACCCCTTAAGTGATAACAATAAAGGTTTTCTTTAGTAAAGGGGTTTTTTCAACCATCTGCAGGTCTGAATTGTAAGCCAAAAACCACAAAGAAGGCGGTTTTATGCATGCAGTTAATGCATGTCAGTGACTTTACACTGCACTTAGATATTTTGTTGTGAGAGATCAGTCAGCTCGAACAGATTCTCATGCGCTTTGCTGCATGCATTAATGATCTCTGAAATTAACAACATCTCACGAATTCCTGCATTAATTATTGCACTGGCTTTAAACAAGATCTTACTTGACCAAGCGCACTATAAACGCAGTGATGTACCAAACTCTGCAGAAAACACTATGTTCTGGTTCAGGTGTTTGACTGATTATTCTCGTTCTCATCACGGACGACGCGTCCAGCACAAAGAACTCTTCAAGGTTTTGTAATAATCTACCTGGTGAAATGAATCGCTTCCCTGAGATACATTTACAGCTTTCATATTTTAGGGAGATGCACGAGTTCTCAGCATCATGATCCTGGAAGATCTCTAAATCACAGAAGAACACAACCTAACCTAACATGCATTGATCATGTATGACCTGAGAGCCTCTAGTGTCAGCATCCAGCCCTTCAGATCAATACTAGTCAATAATGAATAACCCAGCTACTCTTCAGACAGGTCGCTGTTATTCGATAATGAGGAGATGTAGTCACTTTGTCTCGATTTAAAACCCTAATGCTCATATGTGACAGTTCATGTTTTGTTACCACAAATTCAAACGTTTCTATAATCTCAGTACAGACTTCAGGACCATAAAAAGGGCGAATTTAAATAGAGTTTTAGCTAAATAAAATGTGCAGTGAGTGTTAATAGAAATGGTGATTGTGAAAATGAGCTGCTCAGGTGGAAAACACTGAATCTCTCTGTGACAGCGCTTTTGACGAAGGAATTAAACAAAACAACGAATAAAGGTCATTTAAAACAACCTGCCTCTCAAAATGCGCGTAAAACCGAACAGAAACCGGAATATCGGCGAGGTTTACGCGTGGAAAATAACGTGCGTAACAGACATTCTGCACATTTAACGAACGCTAAAAACACTGGAGACAGACATGCATGAATTCGATTTATATATATATATCCATCCATCGATAAATCATATAATCCACTCCATCTACACAGTGAAGGAACGTGTGAGAAGAAAACCATCGCTTACCGTGAAATACGACTAATAGATTCGTATTCGGGCAACGAAACGCAAACTTTGTCTCTTCACAAGACCGCATTTTGCGCGTTAAGTTCGTTATTTCCAGTATTTCCAGCCAGGAATGTTTCCGCGCTCCTCTCAGCCGTTTAATCGCGCGCCGGTTCCCCGTTCCAGAGTTCTGTTCCGCGCTCCGCTCCGGTTCGGTTCGGGCTCCGCCGTTACTGCGGCTGATGTTACGCCGCTTCTCCGGTGTTGTTGCTAAGATACCGCAGACCGAATCCGGTGCAAGTGCTGCAGGATTTGAATAATTGCTTTCTAAACTGTTTAACCCGATGAGCGACGGCGTTCGTGACGCGTCAGACGCGCGTCAAACCCGTTCAGAGACGGAATGACCACCTGCGCCTCTTTGTTCCTGCTGGTCAAATATAGGCAAGAAAACATATTCATGCGCACTCGAACACGTTCACAAGCAGAGGAACGTCATGCACTAGACTAGTCAAAAAGTGCGTAAAAACGCAATAATTGCCATGTAAATATCATCATGACGGTACCATGACAAATATGTCCTAAGAACGTGCAATTACAAACACATTATTTCTCTGAACTTTCAAAATATCCAGCTTTTAAACATTTGCCAAATATACCATTATGGGTAAATTTTGCAATTGCAAGGTTTTGAAATTTGAAGTTTAAAAACAATGTCAGATGAACGTCCAACTAAAACGTCTTAGAAAAAAAGTCCCACACACGAGCTTAAACAACGCTTTGAGAACATTTGAAAAGACTAGATGACGTTAAACAAACGTTCCATTAACGAACCTCGCCGGAACGCTCTGAAAACCTTCCCTGAACGCTGCATTCGTGACTAATGATTAGCACCTTCACTAATGTAAATGACAATAAAGCAACTGGAGACGCTTCATATTCAAACTGGTCTTCAAGATATTTAAAATACATTTATTTCATACTAAATATACTTGAAATCTATTAACATATTTACTGATATAAATAATATAATTAAACTTTATTTGGAGTACTACTTGTGCACAATGTAGTACATTTCTCAATATGAAGCCTAAAATGTGTTTTAATGTCTATTGATGAGGATCTTTGAATAATATCGGTCGTTAGATGCAATATATTTAAAGTGTACTTGCAGTAGTTTCACTTTAGCACAATCAAATATACTTCAGTACATCTTTAGTGTGACTTCGACAAACACACAAATTCACACATTTAATGTGCATTGGGCACAAAGTCAGTTTAGCATACTAAAAGTACAACTGCATGGTATTTTATTAAATACACAAATGTAAATGTATTTGTACTATACTTAGCATAAAATACATGCATTTTGTATATTTGTTTTTCACTAGGGGTGGCACCATGGTACTTTCATACATACAAAATACACGTTGTACTGAACTCATTTCATGTTTTCTGGCATGTTCAGAACATCATTGTACCATGATATTTCTTGTTAGGAAGATTTCTCTGAAGAAGAATAAAAGACCTGCCAAAGCAACTATTTTAATGCATGATAAAATGACAGAACGGTTGATCAACTCATTAAACTGAAGTGCTATTGTTTGTAAGCATCTGCTGAAGAGAAGCGTAGCGTTAATCAATACCATTATAAGATCAATATCATTCCAGAGGCCAGAGATCAACTCAAAGATCAATAATCAGCTTAACTGACTGAAACCAGAAAAAAAAAAAAGCTATGAATTATGAAACGATGCAACAAACATTCGAGACTAAGTCCAAAAAATACCAGTCTTCATGTGCTTATAGACAGCATTGAGGGTACGTAATCAGATGACTTTTTCCAAGTAACTAAAGTAACATATACAAGAACATATATATAATATTAAATAACTTTGCTTTGACGTTTATTCCCTGACAGCTCGTGTGTTGAGAAAGGTTCAGAGACTGAGGCTTATTCATTTCACTTTTAATGTGAAAGGGCAGATTACGGTTGCCAAAAATAGAACTTTTGGGTTTTTTCTGATTAAAAATAAATAAGCAAGCCCAGCCCAGATGACCAAAAGTAACGCAATTAGTTACTTTTGTATGAAGTAATGCAATATTGTAATGCATTACTTTTAAAAGTAACTTTCCCCAACACTGGTTACAAGGGTGTTACTTTACTTTGCATTACTTTTTTAATCTGGGCAGGGCTTGCTTGTTTGATTTTAATATAAAAGTTCTGTTTTTGGCAAATAAAGCACTTTCACACCAAAAGGATATTTGTCATATTTAACATTTAATTATTGCATGTTTGTGTCACATTCCGTGTTGCATTTCAACGTTTTTATTCACTTTGAGGAATACTGAATCTGTTTTTTTGTGAGTGAGATGAATTATTCTAGAACTAAAGTAACATCTTATGATTTCTCTCAGCATGGAGACAGGACAGCTGTCAATCAATAAATGCAGAAACAAAGTAACTGCTGTTACTTATTTGAAAAAGTAACATTTTCTTGTAAATTAAAAAGTAATGTGTTACTTTACACGTTACTTTAAAAAGTAATCTGATTACGTAACTGGCGTTGCTTGTAATGTGTTACCCAGCACTGCTGGTTACAGGTGAGTGTGATTGTAATATCTGTAACTCATTTCACCATCAAAAGCCTGCACTTGTGAACAGCAGCATGTTTAATTGCTAACGCTCCACTTTCTCCGTAATAATCGCTCAGGATAAAGATGAAATGCTGCAAACGAACACGGTTCCTGCCGTACCTCAGAGAGAT
This sequence comes from Sinocyclocheilus anshuiensis, assembly GCF_001515605.1. Classification (NCBI taxonomy): domain Eukaryota; kingdom Metazoa; phylum Chordata; class Actinopteri; order Cypriniformes; family Cyprinidae; genus Sinocyclocheilus; species Sinocyclocheilus anshuiensis. Next base: position 133,490 of record NW_015546028.1, on the reverse strand, counting down.
GCTCATTAAGACAAACCTCCATGGCCTTTGAAGTTCCTACATCTCGCCTCAAGACACAATCAAGTGCTGCAGAGGAGCAGTGTTTCGGCCGCGTGCGTTTAACAAGCCCCATCTGATTCCCACAGACCTGTCCCAGAATCCTCAGAGTTCAGACGCCTCATGACCCCAGAGGTTATTCTCAGCACATGGCCTTCGTTTAACCGCTCACATGGAAAACAGAAGAATGCTTACAACATTCTGTAAGTGCTAAAGGCATCAGACCGGGGCTAGTTGTCACAGGCTCTAGCAGTGCTTTTGTACTATGATTTGTGAGCACAAAACCAGTCATAAGGGTCAATTTTGTGAAATTGAGATGTATACATAATCTGAAAGCTGAATAAATAATCTTTTTGACCCATACAATGTATTGTTGGCTATTGCTACAAATATACCCCAGCGACTTAACACTGCTTTTGTGCCTCAGGGTCATGTTTATCTAATTCAAAAAGGTCTAAAATCAGGATAATATTGTGAATTCTGTCTCCAATATCATCATAATTTTCTAATAGTTGAACACAATAAAACCACACCGACATACAGGTGCATCTCAATAAATTAGAATGTCGTGGAAAAGTTCATTTATTTCAGTAATTCAACTCAAATTGTG
>NW_015546028.1:125455-131963 GCF_001515605.1 Sinocyclocheilus anshuiensis | reverse complement strand
AATTTGAGTTGAATTACTGAAATAAATGAACTTTTCCACGACATTCTAATTTATTGAGATGCACCTGTATATTACGATGACTGACTATATAATTGAAGTGGTTGAATTTTGCACCGGGGCAAGTTGTCACATTTAACTGGAACCCAAAAAAACCCCCACTAAGCCCAAAACTCATGAGCTAATTTGACAAATCTAAACAAATTAATAATAATAGTGGAAAATTCACACATACTGTATAAACACCATGTAAATGTATTTTCTTTCCAGCACCACTGACATGATGCACGTTTATGTAAATGTGCATTATAATACAGTGCAGCTCCGGTTACAGTGACTGAAAGTGTTGAACCACAAACCAGCCCAGTGTTTTCCTCAGATCTACTCACATCTGCATCTAGCGCCCCGCGGTCAATCATGAAGGATGAACAGTTGAGGACACTTACAAGCACAAAATCTCATTAGATTGCACCAAAACCTCCTGTCAGAATGAATGCATGCGTGATTTAGTTGCTGTATACCTTATCAATGATATTTATTTAGCTGTATCTGTTCATAAACTGTTTAGTCTGTTTTGAGTTTCACAGCCTGATGATTCCTTCACATTTCCAGACGCAAACAGCTCCATTATTCCCTCTTACTGAGCATCTGCTGCTTTTAAAGTCACCTGCTTCACATTTGCATTAAGAGCCTTCGGGTGTTTCCAATCACTGCGACCCGAAAACAAGCATCAGTCACACTGTTAACGATTACACAACATCATTAGTGCTAACAGCCTAAACCTCGTGTAGTGATCAAACACATTGTCTTTAAAACACACTGTTAAAAGGAATAGTTCAGCCAAAAATGAAAATGTGTTGAAAATATACCCATGTACTGTTAATCAGAGATCAGGATGAGTTTGATCTTCATCAGGTTTGTAGAAATGTAGCATTGCATCAGTGTCTCAGCAATGGATGCTCTGCAGTGAATGGGTGCCGTCAGAATGAGAGTCCAAACAGCTGATAAAAACATCACAATAATCCACAAGTAATCCTCAGCACTCCAGTCCATCAGTTAACATCTGGAGAAGACAAAAGCTGAAACAAATCCAGCATTAAGACGTTTTTAACTAAAACACGAGTCCATAATTCTATCCAATAAAAATATTCTAAGAATGTAGTGTTTAGGATTTGACAACCTTTGAAGAATGTTTTTTTTCTTGGTTATGCGAACATTAAGGAAACATTCCATTGTATCATTTTGCAAACATTATGGGAATGTTACTTTTGAATTTTCTGAAACAAGTCGCAACATTTAAAAAACGTTAGATGAGCGTTCAACTGAAACATTTCAGGAAAAAGTTCCACGAATGATGTATGAATAACATTTTGAGAACATCATTATAAACCAGATAACTTTGAACTAACATTCTGTTAATGTTACTGGAAGAATGTTTGTTTATAACGTTCTCAAAACGTTCCTTGTTAACTGGATAACACTTCCTCCAGTGAAAAAGTGTTCTGGTCTGAATCCGGAGAGAAATCTGCACAGATCAAGCAGCGTTTAAACAGTTCTAAACTAATATGTGGCTGGATTCTGATGTGAGAGACAACAGGAGATGCACTTTTTCACTGGAGGAAGCGTTATTATGGATTATAGACTCGTGTTTTAGTTAAAAACGTCTTAATGCTGGATGTGTTTCAGCTTTTGTCTTCTCCAGATGTTAACTGATGGACTGGAGTGCTGTGGATTACTTGTGGATTATTGTGATGTTTTTATCAGCTGTTTGGACTCTCATTCTGACGGCACCCATTCACTGCAGAGCATCCATTGCTGAGACACTGATGCAATGCTACATTTCTACAAACCTGATGAAGAAACAAACTCATCCTGATCTCAGATGGCCATTTTTGGTCAACTACTCCTTTATCAGCCTCACCAGCTGTGCACAACATAAATGATAACTGGTTTATAAATAAATAAGCTTAACTTCATTGATTTACCCGTGACTGCTCATCCAGATGGTTGAGGAACATCTGAAGGTCTTGAAGCTGCAGGAACATCAACATGACACTCACAGAACAACATTTACATTCAGATTCAGATGAACTGCTATCAGGCTGCTTCAGGTTGAGATTCTCCTGCTTTGCTCTGCTTGAGCTGAACTCTATTAATAAACACAGATAAATCAATGCGTTCCTCCACTTACTCTTTCTGTCCTACAGAAAGACAGGAGAGACACACATTTCATTTGTCCTGATGTTCCACAGTGAATAAAATCAAGTGTTGCTCAAGAACATCCACTTATGATTTAATATAAACCCGACACATCAAATATTAACCATGAAGCATGCAGCTCCATTTATGTTGTGTTCAGCTGAAATCTGATTTAATTGATTTAAAGGCGACAGCATTCGGAGGAGATTTGCACGGTTTATTAGGGTGCTGATGTGACTGATTGAAATCTGTTGTACAAAGTGTGAGTGAGTTTAAGAAAGAGGGTTTATAAATACGTACAAAGCATCTGATCAATAAATCAAATCTGAACTAATACAGCAATGCAATTAAACGTCCTCATTCTGTGCTAGGAAACTGAAGGAACAAAAACTAAAACACACACAAGATGGATGTACATTCCTGACATTTGGCTAAATTAAATAAACATGAGATGGATTCGGCTTTGAAATCACACCAATGTCAAAATTCATAGCAAATATATATATCGTTTGCTTTGTGCATTATAGCAAGTCTTTAAATAATCATCAGAAAATCCCCTGATGCGAAACCAGAATTCAGATCACATTCTCACAGAGCCATTCACACTAATAAAGTATATTTTAAGAAACATAAACAGGGATTGGTCTAATCTGCGCGATACATCACAAAAATAAACACTCTTCAATTTAAAACAAATCCTTTTGGCATTTGAAATCGATCACATACAATATATTATTATTATCCTTCCCTGTGCAAATGTATGGTGATTCTGCACAATAAATAAAAGGTGATTCAGCAGGTTCAGCAAAATCATACAGAACTGTACAAAACAAAATAAAATTAGAGGAAGAAACAGAACGGGCCCAAATCTCTGAGTATTACGGAAGAGTTGTTTACTCAAACCCAAATGACTTTCTTTCAAAAGAACATGTTCTTTTTCATATAATAGCTCCAAAATGACGTAAAAAGCACCATGAAAATGTTTCTCTGAACTCATATGAATAGTATAAAGTCATTATTGACTGATAATCTTCCTCTCCTCTGAAATAGACTACAAAAACTCAATGTCACTAATATCAACAGAACTAAAGTTGAATTAGTGCTGTCAAACGATTAATCCCGATTAATCGCATTCAAAATAAGTTTTTGTTTACATAATATATGTGTACTGTGTATATTTATATATATATATATATATATATATATATACACATACAAATACATGCATGTATATACAGTATTTAAATATGCTGTTTATTTATTAAATATATTTATATATATTATAAAATATAATAATATAAATATATATACATGTAAATATTTTCAAAATATATACTGTATGTGTGTATTTATATATACAAAATAAATTAAAACAGTACACATACATATAGTATGTAAAAGAATTTTTTAATTTGGATGCAATTAATCGCGATTAATCGTTTGACAGCACTAAATTATATAAAATATAAATATGTTTAATATATAAACAACATTTTTCTCAAATATATACATGCATGTGTGTGTATTTATATATACATAAATATACACAGCACACACACATATATAAACAAAAACTTTTATTTTTAATGCGATTAATCATTGCCCAGCACTAACTTGATTGGAGAGAAACCGAACATTTTCAGTCCTTATTCAAAGCTGTACAGATGATTATACGATACAGTGCTGTTTGTGTCATTCACTCGAGTCTCCATTCACTTCCTTTACACTGAAAACAGCAGCATGTTGTTTTGTGAAAGTCACAGGGGTTTGGTCATGTAAAGAGCGAGTAAACGATGACAAAACGTTCATTAGCGGATATACTGTTTATTTAGAGTCTCACACACACACACACACACACACACACACACACACACAGACGTGTGGTTTTGACATTGTGTGTGTGATGAAGCACTAAGTGGCCGGAGGATGATGATGACATTCCCACCTTCACACCGGTGTTTGATGATGGATGGGAGCCGCCAGCCATCAGAAACCCAGAGCCGAGCATCATGAACACAAGCAAACGAGAGCCAGGGCGAGCGCCTGTGACACGACAAATGGTATGAACACACCGAACACACGATCACATGATCAACCTGTCATTTAGCCACTTTAACGCTCTCTGTTTGTATGTGTAGAGTAACAGACTGCCGCCAGAGCCTGAGGACAGGTACAGAAGCATGCATATGAACACATGAGACACACGTAACACACGCACAACACACACTCACACATGCACACACACACTCACACACTCACTCACACTCACTCCACACACACACTCACACACGCACAACACACACTCACACATGCACACACAACACACACTCACTCCTCACTGCACACACACACTCACACACGCACAACACACACTCACACATGCACACACACACTCACACACTCACTCACACTCACTCCACACACACACTCACACACGCACAACACACACTCACACATGCACACACACACTCACACACTCACTCACTCACTCACACACTCACTCTCACTCACTCACTCACACACTCACTCTCACTCACTCACTCACACACTCACTCTCACTCACTCACTCACACACTCACTCTCACTCACTCACTCACACACTCACTCTCACTCACTCACTCACACACTCACTCTCACTCACTCACTCACACACTCACTCTCACTCACTCACTCACACACTCACTCTCACTCACTCACTCACACACTCACTCTCACTCACTCACTCACACACTCACTCTCACTCACTCACTCACACACTCACTCTCACTCACTCACTCACACACTCACTCTCACTCACTCACTCACACACTCACTCTCACTCACTCACTCACACACTCACTCTCACTCACTCACTCACACACTCACTCTCACTCACTCACTCACACACTCACTCTCACTCACTCACTCACACACTCACTCACACACTCACTCACACACTCACTCACACAAGAGCAAATCCTGTAGTCGCTGTTCGCCTGTTTGTGTTTGCGTACACATAGCACCGTGACCGAGAGAAACCTCTCATAGACGCCGGCGACTGCGTTTGATTGTCGCGTGGTTGAGTTTGAGAAGGAAAAGGAGAGGGTTTAAAGGCAGAAGGGGAACCTGACGGAGACGAGGCCGTAGGGTGATTAGCACTAACGGAGGCGTTGGGAATGCATGGATACAGTAGATTCATCTGTGCTTCATGTGTCTCCCGCCGGCGGCTGCTTCTTATCCTCGGCGTGTTTGAACATCAGGATGGAGTTGTAGATCTTGAGGGCCGGGCCGAGCTTCACGCTCATTATCTTAACGATGTCTCGCTGCGTCAACAGAAGAAAGGCCTTCCCGTCGATTTGCTGGTGAGGGAGTCAGCAGAAAACATTACAGAGTCAGTGTGTTTAACCATCATATAAAGCTGCTAATGAACACTAACGACACTATGAAATCATAATGTGATCTTAAATATGACAAAATTAACTTTAAGCTGATGCAGTTAAACTGTATTTACGGTCTCTCTTCCTTGAAAACTGACTGATGCTTGCAGACAGCTAGAAAAATAAATAAATATTCTCTGAAAATGTACTCTTTAGTTTATAAAAAAATATATGAGAAAAAAATTAATACTTCTATTCCATCAAGGATGCATTAAACTGATCAGAAGTACCAGTAAAGACATTTATAATGTTACAAAAGATTTCTATTTCAAATAAATGCTGTTCTTTTGAACTTTCTGTTCATCTGTAAATCCTGAAAAATAAAATGTATCACGGTTTCCACAAAAATATTGTGCAGCACAACTGTTTATTGTAATTACAGTGGGTACGGAAAGTATTCAGACCCCCTTAAATTTTTCACTCTTTGTTATATTGCAGCCATTTGCTAAAATCATTTAAGTTAATTTTTTTTCCTCATTAATGTACACACAGCACCCCATATTGACAGAAAAACACAGAATTGTTGACATTTTTGCAGATTTATTAAAAAAGAAAAACTGAAACATCACATGGTCCTAAGTATTCAGACCCTTTGCTGTGACACTCATATATTTAACTCAGGTGCTGTCCATTTCTTCTGATCATCCTTGAGATGGTTCTACACCTTCATTTGAGTCCAGCTGTGTTTGATTATACTGATTGGACTTGATTAGGAAAGCCACACACCTGTCTATATAAGACCTTACAGCTCACAGTGCATGTCAGAGCAAATGAGAATCATGAGGTCAAAGGAACTGCCTGAAGAGCTCAGAGACAGAATTGTGGCAAGGCACAGATCTGGCCAAGGTTACAAAAAAAATTCTGCTGCACTTAAGGTTCCTAAGAGCACAGTGGCC
>NW_015546028.1:124160-124793 GCF_001515605.1 Sinocyclocheilus anshuiensis | reverse complement strand
TTTAGCAAATGGCTGCAATATAACAAAGAGTGAAAAATTTAAGGGGGTCTGAATACTTTCCGTACCCACTGTATTAATCGCTCTCATCGCTCTCATAATTTTGCTTCTCAAGTTAAGTTTGTTGTGATTCTTTTACTTGAAACAAATAGTAATTATAGTAATTAGGAACATTTGTTCACAGTGGAGCAAATGTGATTTAAAATGCGTAAGAGTGCAGTGAAAGAGTACTGTGTTTGATTTAAAGCTGCTGTGGCTGTAAGTGGAGAAAGAATCACATTTGAAACTCGTTAAATTGCTCCTCAGCTCCACACGTACCTCCTCTCTGAACTGCTTGGCCTGTTCCTCACAGCCGGGTAAAGAATGGATGAAATCAGCCACCTGAAACACACACACACACTTTCATCTTCACTCTTGTGTTTTCTGAGATTCTCAACTGGATAAAATCAAGGTTACAGTGTGACTGAATTGCTGGATTGCTTAGCAACTCTAAACAGCAGCAGTCACACCAATAAACTGTATCAGTTGGTAATCAAGTTGTTTATTCTAATTATTAATACATGTAATATTTTCATATTTTATGAACACTGGTGTCTATCATCATACTAATGCAGTGGGTTTTTATAAATACAAGAA
>NW_015546028.1:123910-124150 GCF_001515605.1 Sinocyclocheilus anshuiensis | reverse complement strand
CAAACGATTAATCGTGATTAATCGCATCCAAAATAAAAGTTTTTATTTACATAATATATCTGTGTACACTGTGTATATTTATTATATATATATATATATATAAATATATTATATATACATAAATACACACATACAGTATATATTTCACATCTATATATTTATATTAATTTAATTTATATTATATATAAATATATTTAATATATAAACGTAACAGTACGTACACAGTACACACACACATAC
>NW_015546028.1:114580-123712 GCF_001515605.1 Sinocyclocheilus anshuiensis | reverse complement strand
CATATATTATGTAAAGAAAAACTTTTATTTTCTTTTATTTTGGATGCGATTAATCGTTTGACAGCACTAAAAAAAAAAACGAAATAACAATATAAAATATATTATACATAAAATTACTTGTGTATCACATACACATACAAATTGTTGTGTATCATATTGAAGTAGTGGGTAAATTATTATTATAATTAAAAGTAATTTTTATCACGGTTAAAGGGGTCTCTGTCCGAGAACAAAAAAATAATAATATAAATATAAAAATATAATATACAAAAAATAAAATTATAAATTACAACATAAAATATATTTATTATACATAAAATTACAAAAAATGCCAGCATCAAGTAACTTTATAGCTTTTTATAAAACGCCCACTAAGGCACCAGTGCTCATGAAATTAGAATATATAATTCTAATTCCATATTTTAGACCTGACGAAACGCTGTTTTAAACATAGAATCTGTCAAATCTTAATTTACCGATACAGACGTATGGTCAAGTAAAAGCAGCATCTTGTGTGTGCATCTGAAGTGTGACACTGATGAAGCAGATGCGTGTTCTCGCCGCAGGAGCAGGTCAGCTGAGGTTTGAGCGAGAGACTCAGAAACATTCTGCAGCGTCAGCAGAGCTGAAATATCCTGCAGCGTTTACTCAGGAACACACTCAGGCGTGTCTGCTATGCTCAGGGATCTCCAACAAACAACCGCGGCTAAGAATAACCCGTCTGAAGCGTCGCCGCAGTCTCTGAAGAACTTCACTGATGTGCTTTTTGACCCTGTAGATGTTCTCACTCAGAAGCTCAGTACAATTACAGAAAGAGCGTCTCTGGAGCTGCGCCGGACTTTAATTAAACAGACCAACTCCAGAGAGCATCTTTGGAACAACATCTCAATTAATTACAAAACCGCCGCCAAGATGCAGCAGACCGACCTTCTCTGGTCCTCTCAGCTAATATCCAGAGCATATCTGCATTGATTTCCCAGCAAAAACATCTGTATCAGGATGCAGTGATTACATTAGTGTTACTCAAATGCATCTATACCTGACTGAGACAGCAGCATTAATCCACAGAACGTTCCCATAATGTTTTTTTTTAACTTTCAGTATGTTGCAGGGAGGTTTGGTTTTTGTGAGAGCAAAAGGGAATGTTCCCTACAGGTTATTTTTAGGTGCTGAAGAAATGTGAAATCTGGATTATTACAGTAAATATACTAGAAAACCGCCTATATAAATGAACAAGTTAAATCTTACATATGAATTAATTCCAGTGTTTGATGGTTGATGCACTCGGATTATTTCACTAATTAAACAATAGATCAAAACAAGACATGTTTGTATAGTTCTGATTATTGGCATTCATTCATTCAAAGCGTATCCTATAAAGGTTCGCGAGAGCGCTGGAAGATTACTGATGCACAGCAGGGTAAAATAATATTGGAGTAAAGAGGTTAGAGGAATGTTAGGACAATGTTAGCTGAAAGTTAGTAATGTTCTGCAAACCTAAAACAAAATTCTATTTCCATGAAGAGAACTATCCAGGGGAGTATTTCCCAAAAGCAACTATGGTCGCAAGTTCCGCCGTTACCAATAGAGTTCAATAGAACTTACCACTATAGTTAGCTAACGATGCTTTTCAGAAACGCACCCCTGGATAATTCTCTTCAACCAAAAACGTTCAGGGAACCAAAAACTAACATTCCGGAAACCAAAAAAACATTAACAGAACGTTCTGGGAACAACAAAAAAAAAAACATTCTGGGAAGCAAAATCTAACATTCTTGGAAACAAAAACTAACATTCCCAGAACGTTCTGGAAACAAACAAAAAAAAGTAACATTCCCGGAGCATTCTGGGAACCAAAAACTAACATTGCCGGAAAATGATTGGAACCAAAAACTAACATTCCCAGAACGTTCTGGAAACAAACAAAAAAAAGTAACATTCCCGGAGCATTCTGGGAACCAAAAACTAACATTGCCGGAAAATGATTGGAACCAAAAACTAACATTCCCAGAACGTTCTGGAAACAAACAAAAAAAAGTAACATTCCCGGAGCATTCTGGGAACCAAAAACTAACATTGCCGGAAAATGATTGGAACCAAAAACTAACATTCCCAGAACGTTCTGGAAACAAACAAAAAAAAGTAACATTCCTGGAACATTCTGGGAACCAAAAACTAACATTGCCGGAAAATGATTGGAACCAAAAACTAACATTCCCAGAACGTTCTGGAAACAAACAAAAAAATGTAACATTCCTGGAACATTCTGGGAACCAAAAACTAACATTGCCGGAAAATGATTGGAACCAAAAACTAACATTCCCAGAACGTTCTGGAAACAAACAAAAAAATGTAACATTCCTGGAACATTCTGGGAACCAAAAACTAACATTGCCGGAAAATGATTGGAACCAAAAACTAACATTCCCAGAACGTTCTGGAAACAAACAAAAAAATGTAACATTCCTGGAACATTCTGGGAACCAAAAACTAACATTGCCGGAAAATGATTGGAACCAAAAACTAACATTCCCAGAACGTTCTGGAAACAAACAAAAAAAAGTAACATTCCCGGAGCATTCTGGGAACCAAAAACTAACATTGCCGGAAAATTATTGGAACCAAAAACTAACATTCCCAGAACGTTCTGGAAACAAAACAAAAAAAAGTAACATTCCTGGAACATTCTGGGAACCAAAAACTAACATTGCCGGAAAATTCTTGGAACCAAAAACTAATGTTCTGGGAGCCAAAAACTAACATTCCGGGAACCAAAAAAACGAACAGTCCCAGAACGTTCTCAGAACATTCTGGGAACCAGATCTTAAGGCCTGTTTGTTCCCGCTAATGAAGACGCTGCAGATGTGATTAGTATGCAGTCCTGCAGGGAGAGATGAATGCTTGGGCTCTTTATTACCATCACACTCTTTTATCAAAGGCTTCAAATGAAATATTGGAGCGATCTATAATTCACCCGGGAATCGATCGGGCTTTCATAGAGCACAGGAATAGAACAGGAACTCTTGGCTGGATCCATTAGATGTTCTGACCGCAGTGTTTACGTCACATCATTTACAGCGCTCGTGTTTGTCTGAAATGCTAATGGCTTTCTACAGTTAAAAGACCTCAAACCACAACAGCCAATCAGACGACAGCAGAACCACACCCTGCTTAGCAAACACATGCGATGTACATTGAGCTGCTTGTACAGAATAAACCAGCATGATCTCAGGGCGTCTGGGTCACCACGGCGTTAATAACTAGGGGTGCTCCGATTGATCGGCTACAGATCACTATCAGCCGATAATCGTGCTGGGATGTTAAATCTGATCTAAAAAAACGATCCCAAGCTGATGATGCTGATGTGAGAGGTTTGGCACGACATGCAGCGGCACCGTCGCAGTATCTGTCCGGCGCGGGTGAAATAATTATAATGCTGAAGGTGAGGTACAATTCATATTTCTTCATTAAATAACGTATAAAGTAATTTGAAAACTTTCTGTGAGACATAATTTCACAGTCAGCATTAGTGAATCACCTCACTCTCTAGCTCTTTCTCTCTCAAAACGCACAAATGGCTTCAAATCCCATCACGTCTGCACTATAAGCGAGCTGCACAGTTGACACAGGAATTATCACTTGCACAATCGAGGTAGTGTCACATCGTCACTAAAGTTTATAAATTGCATTACTTTTTAATTCTTGGCAGTTTAACCATTCAGTGCTCACGCGCTCTCCTGGAGACTGAGCTCATGCACACTCGCAGCGCACACACATAACGCCAGGTTCACACACACACTCCGTTTGCAGTGCGTATTTTTTCCAGATTAATAAAGCATGCACACGGTTGCGGTCCAGCAGTGTGTTCAGGAGCGTTGAGTCTGCAGCATTGCAGAGATCGTTTCCACACAGAGTCTATTTTTGCTGCGCTGCAAGTCTGAATTAAAGTAACAGCGCATTGTTTGCAGTAAATATGAACACTGATTGACACGAAAATGTAGTAATTACACCATAAATGCATATAATTAAATTCAACTGTGTTTCACAGTCAGGCTTTTTGGCTGGATTTAAAGGAAAAGAGCACTTTTAGATAAAGAAAGCAATAATAGATGGCACTCGTGGAGGTAGAAAGTTCTTTATGAACCGCAGGATTGCTTGTAATACAGATTTAAATGCAAAAGAAAAGGCAGTAGAGCTGACTATTTTTGTCAATGGTAAGTTTGTGATAACGTAAGAAAAGTAGTTTAAATGTTTGCCACTTGCTTGAGCAACTTAATATATAAATCTAGAAGTAAATGCAAAAGTAAAAAGCATTGAATAATGTGTTGCTTATATTTATTGTGTTTAAACATGTCTGTGAAAGATTGTATTACTGTACTGTGTAAAAAAAAGAATTGCAATGCTGAAAAAGCATTTTCAGTGACAATGTTTGGATTTGAAATCAGAATAATGGATAAATGTTGTGTTTGTGGTAAACAGCTGTGGATCAGGAGCAGACTCCTGTGTGAAAGCTGCTTATGTACCAAACATGGACTGCATACACACTGCAAACGGAGTATGTGTGAACCTCACATACAGCTCATGATATCAGGCTTGTGCTGTGTGTAAGCTATTGTGCAACAACTGCACGATTGTCAAAACAAAAATGCAGTGCATGATCAAACATTTAGGTGAGATAAATAAATATTTTTGAAAAATGTCTAAAAAAGGCCGCCCTCCACCCCTCAAATTAAAAAATCCCCTCTCACAAGAGTCACCTAAGAGGGGAATTCTATTTAAAAAATGAAATTCAGGCCCTGAATAAATGTCTAAAAATCTTGATTGGATCATCACTATACATAATTCTACATGATAAAAAGAAGGCTTTAAAAAGATCGGTATCGGTGATGCTTTCTGTGATTGGTGATCGGCCTAAAAAATCCCGATCGGAGCACCCCTATTAATAACAGTCAATAACATTCACTAAAACAAACTTCAGATGTTGTAATCTTGAACTCACTTCAGACTCAGCTGGAACTGCAACCACATCAGACTCACGCTCACCTAAACATGAACGATTCCCTCTGCACTTTATCTGTTAAACCACACTAATAATCTTGGAACCAAAAACTAACATTCCTGGAACATTCTGAAAACCAAAAACTAACATTCTGTGAACCCAAAACTAACATTCCTGGAATGTTCTGAAAACCAAAAACTAACGTTCTGGGAACCAAAAACTAACATTCCTGGAATGTTCTGGGAAGCAAAAAACGAACATTCTCAGAACATTCTGGGAACCAGATTTTTTTCAGCTGGTAAGGCCTGTTTGTTCATCTATTTGTTCACTTCATCTGTTAAATCACACTAATAATCTTGGAACCAAACCCAACATTCCTGGAATGTTCTGGGAACCAAAAAACTACCAGATCAACTATCATCGATCAACTTCATCTTCTCAAGATATCATTCCATCTAGATTTCTAAAACAGATTTTCAATACTGTTGGACACGATCTTTTAACTATTTTGAATACTAGTCTAATTACTGTGGTTGTTCCTGAATGCCTAAAAATAGCTACAGTAACTCCATTATTAAAGAGGGCCAATCTTGATTTCTTGAATTTTAATAATTTTAAGCCTATATCAAACTTGCTATTTTTTTCTTGAGAAAGTTGTGTTGGCCCCGCTGCAGTCCCATTTGATGTCAAATAATATTTTTGAAAAAGTCCAATCGGGTTTTTAAGTCGCAACACAGCACGGAAACTGCACTTTTAAAAGTTGTAAATTATATTTTACTAGAAACAGATAAAGGGAATGCTGTGGCTTTGGTGCTTTTAGACTTAAGCTCTGCATTTGATATGGTTGACCACAATATCTTGATTTCCAGGTTGAATAGCTGTGTTGGGTTACAGGTCAAGGTGTTGAAATGGTTTCAATCCTTTTTAACAAACATACATTTTAGTGTTTCCATTGGCCAACATAGTTCTTCCTCACGCCCACTTGCTTGTGGGGTGCCACAGGGCTCAATTCTTGCCCCAGTTTTATTTTCTATATTTATGCTACCAATGGGTGCTTTCTTTGAGAAATATGGCGTGTCCTTCCACCTATACGCAGATGATACTCAACTGTATTTTCCCTTGCAGTATAAAAGTAAAGAATTCTTAGGACCTCTGTTGGATTGTCTAAACGAATTACAAATATGGTTAAAGCAGTGTTAAACGAGAACAAAACCGAAATCATTTTGTTTGGTTTAAAGTCATATGAAGACTCTCTCTTCGGCTCTGACTCCATCAATCCTGACTCAATTCCTCAGGAACAAACGAGCCCTTCAGTGCGAGTGTTTGCCAATAAATAAGGAGTGGTAAATCCTGCTAACACACCACAGTACAGCGCTGAACGCCGCTTCGCTCTGCTGCTGCGTTTGCCGGAGTAACGCAGGGTAAAGTGCTCTGAACACAAAACCTTCTCTAAAGGCCTCTCTGATGCAGTGTATTACTGGGAGTTTATAGACCATCACTGACACACAACCACCACAAAACCAGCATTAATTAAACACTCCATTAACAATGATAATAAACAAACATGATTAGACAATATTTTAATAATCTGAGACTACCACATCAACCAAAACATCTCGTCAATTAATCATAACCAAGTTGCATCGAATTTTAAGCTTGCTAATATGTCATTTTGCTGTTATTCAATGTGACCCTGGACCCAAAGGGTCAAAAATAAGCTTTCCATTGATGTATAGTTTGTTAGGATAGGACAATATTTGGCTGAGATACAACTATTTGAAAATCTGGAATCTGAGGGTGCAAAAAAATCTAAATATTGAGAAAATCATATTTAAAGTTGTCCAAATGAAGTTCTTAGCAATGCATATTACTAATCAAAAATTAAGTTTTGATATATTTACGGTAGGACATTTACTAAATATCTTCACGGAACATGATCTTTACTTAATATCCTAATGATTTTTGGCATAAAAGAAAAATTTATAATTTTGACCCATACAATGTATTATTGGCTATTGCTACAAATATACCCCAGCGACTTAAGACTGCTTTTGTGCTGCAGGCTCACATATTGCATTAAGCAAATATAATCTCTTTATAGCATCAGACAAGCTCTAAATACTACAAACTTCATAATAAACTGCACTACTGTTTAAATGTTTGCAGTCAATAAGATTTGTTAAGAAATTGGATGCATTAAATTGATCAAAAGTCTCAGTAAAGACATAATGTGACAAAAGATTTCTATTTCAAATAAATGCTGTTCTTTTGAACTTTCTATTCATCTGTGAATCCTGAAAAATAAAATGTATGACGGTTTCCACAGAAATATTGTGCAGCACAACTGTTTTCAACATTGATAATAATCAGAAATGTTTCTTGAGCAGCAAATCAGCATATTAGAATGATTTCTGAAGATCATGTGACACTGAAGACTGGAGTAATGATGCTGAAAATACAGCTGCGCATCACAGAAATACATTACAGTTTAACAGATATTCACATAGAAAACACCCATTTTAAATTCTAATAATATTTCACTGTTTTTACTGTATTTTTGATCAAAGAAATGCAGCCTTGGTGAACAGAAGAGACTTCTTTCAGAAACATTTTACTGACCCCAAACTTTTAAACATTAGCACATATAGAAAAGATCATGTAGATAATGATGAAGCACTGGTTTAACGTGTGACATCATCAACCAGATCACACACAACCGCTCTGTCAGACAGTGGCCTGTTCACCGCTGGGTCCTTGAGGGCCCACGGCCGATATTGACACCGCCTGTAGTTCAACCTGTGTTTATCTCTGCGCTCTGTTCACCTGGTTACCATGGCAACCAGCCCATCATGCGCCCAGCGGCGTGAAGAGGCTCGATTTCACCTCCGCAACCCGACATTAGCACGACAAACAGCCCCAAACTACAGCACAGAGACAGCCACTCCACCGAGATACCAGAATGTGTTCATACTCGCAGATCACATGACCTCCAGCCTCTGCGCTCCCATTGGCTGTTGTCACGTCACATCATTTGCATAAAGCTGAATTCTGCTCGACTGTAACATTGTGAAAACTGCGGCTCATGATGCTGAATGATTTCTGCCTACAAACTGCTGTCAGTATCGACACTTAATACTGATAATACAAATCTACACTGTTTGGAAAAATATTTAGGCCTAAATTTAAGATTTATGCATTTAAATTGCATATCAAATTTACATGCATTTGGATTACACAGTTTTAATAAACTAGCATAATGTGATCACATTTGTGAGTCATACACCAATGAAACAGGTCAGATTTCTAAATAAATAAATAAATACATGAATAAATAAAAATCATGCCATAGTTTATTAACTATTTGCATCTATTTGACTGAATTGAAATAATCCCATTTTAAAATGCATTTATTCAATGTGTTCATTATGAAAACTACTTTTTTTCAGTTATAAAGTATAAATGTGGTGAAATATGACTAGCTGTGCAACAAACAATATTCGGTTAATTAAATTAAATTGAAACAAACTGAGTTCTTTATGATAAATAAATAAAGTTGCTTATTGTGCATTTAAAACACATTGAGTTTATTAACACTATTACAGAAATCTGACCTGTTTCATTGATGCATGACTGACAAATATGATCACATTAAGTTTATTAGTTTATGTTAAAACTCTCTAATCGAAATGCATGGAAGTTTTACATGCAATTCAAATACATTAAGTCTGAATATGTTTTTGAGTGTATACAAAAATGCAATGTTCACACAATGCCACATTCTTTAAGTAAAATCAAGCATAAGGGATGCAAAGACAGATGAATTACTTCTTGGAAACCGATTGAATAGGAACAAATAAACAATCATTAGGATATTAAGTAGGGATGCACGATATTATCGGACTGATATCGGAATCGGCCGATAATGGCTTTAAATCTAAATATCGGCATCGGCTCAATATGAAAAATTATGCCGATATGTCTTGCTGATAAGAGGAATGCATTAGCTCACATGTGCTCAGGGTGTGCTAGCGATTAGATCACGTCAGCAGTGTGGCTCATTCTTGAAGCAAGGTTTTGTCTGAATGATGCATTAGATTGACTGTTTGGATAGCTGCATTTAATCTGTGAAACCA
>NW_015546028.1:105186-114388 GCF_001515605.1 Sinocyclocheilus anshuiensis | reverse complement strand
TGAAAGGTTGGTGAGGATCGAGATTGATTATCTCTTTAGGTGGCTCCTAGTATTAAAAAATGTATTCCTCCTAAATAGAGAATTGTGAGCTTTCCAATTCATTGTTGTCAGTACTCTGAGATACAGTACCACAGTTTCCTCTGTTGCATAAATTGCATTTTTTCAAATGTTTTTACATACTACGCGCAGTATACCCTTGTGAAAAAGAAGTGTGCTTAAATGTGCACTTGTAGTGTGCGTCAAACCTTATGATTATTAAAAAAACGTACTTGGAGTTATTTATACATTATTGAAATAAAAGGCCACTTATACTTAAGAGAGCACACTTTCATGACTGTTTCTTAACACACATAGACAGCTGTTTTAAAAAGTAATGATGTCAAATTAAAAGTTTTACTCATATTTTGTTGTGTTTTTAAAGATGTACACTTATGTTTATTAAAGCACGTGTAAAGTACTTGATTATAATTTTAATTGTTTTAAATGCACTAAATTGCAACTTCATTGCAAAAGTGTTATTACAAATATATTTAAATACAGACATACACATTTCAATAGAAATGTCATTAAAGTTTTAGTTTAAATGCTTGTCCGTACATTCAAAATGACACTTAAACCATATTTGAATGACAACAGAATTATGATATTACATATTAAATATACTTAAGTCTTACTTGAGTGCATCAAAAATCACTCTTAAATTTAACTAATTGCATTTATTATAAATTCAAACTATAATACAGTTTCATTTAATTTGAAATAACATGCATAAGTGTCCGAAAACAATACATTCGATTCACACTTTTAAGGTATATTATTTATGTAAGTATGCTAAAGTGTACTTCTTTTTCACAATGGTACATCCATACTGCAGATATAGTAAGGATAGTATGGAAATATATTCCATTATGATTCATAATCAGAGGAGTCTAAACAGGATTTTCCTGCTTTAGGTGTTCATTTTGGAAGTGGTGTAAAATAACACATGAACGCAGAGCGTGACATTACTCCTCTGACCTGAAGCAATAACTTACATGAGTCAAAGTCCTCAAAGATCTTCTTGAAGCTCTCACAGTCTGATAGACTTACACAGGTTGAGTAACAACAACATCATTTACTGACTCTGCTGTGGTAGAATCAGTCACGGTGAATTCGAACAGTTAGTCATACACATTCTTTTGAAACTTACAAAAATGTAACTGGTGACAATGAGTTCTTCAGCGCTAGGGATCTTTGTCTTAGGCTAGGGATGCACGATATTATCGGACTGATATCGGAATCGGCCGATAATGGCTTTAAATCTAAATATCGGCATCGGCTCAATATGAAAAATTATGCCGATATGTCTTGCTGATAAGAGGAATGCATTAGCTCACATGTGCTCAGGGTGTGCTAGCGATTAGATCACGTCAGCAGTGTGGCTCATTCTTGAAGCAAGGTTTTGTCTGAATGATGATTAGATTCACTCTTTTGGATCGCTGCATTTAATCTGTAGGGGGCGCTGTTGGCCTACTTCTAATTACATTAAAAGTAAAATGGCCTACACAAATAACATTTAGAATGTTTCTGATTAAATAAAGCAGTAATTGATGTCATAAAATATTGAGTATGTTTTGATTTAAAGGTCAGAATCTATAGCTTACGTGAAAAAAAATTTGTAAATTAAATAATTTTATATATACTGATTTATTCATTAAAGTGTAATATGTTTTATTTTTTTAAACAAATCATAAGCTCTAAAAGATTTTCAGAATTTTTACAACTATTTTGCTTTAGACCATCTACAAATGTTAAATCTTAAAATAAAATGTTAGGGTTAACACTGCATCTTTCTTTTCAAAGCTTCAATGTACTGTCAAAAAAACCTTCATTATTGAAAAATTGACCCTTATAACTGGTTTTGTGGTCCAGGGTCACATATGAGCTGCACTCAACACTGAATGAGACGGAGCGCTCCTCACCTCCTCCACGCCCCAGTGGGCGACGCGACTGGCCTGAACGCCGGCCACACCGGGCAGAAGCTTACAGTGCTGCTCCCAGCACAGCGGCAGATCACGGCTCGGGTGAGCAGACATGGCCGAGAGGAAGACGGACTGATGCAGCGCCTGCTGGAGACCATCCACGTTACGCTCTGAAACACACACACATCAGCCATTTACTGCGGGCAAATAACAAGTGAACCTAGTGAACTGGCAAATTACAGACCCATCTCAAATCTTCCTTTTATGTCTAAAATTTTAGAAAAAGTTGTGTCTGCTCAACTGTGCTCCTTCCTGCAAAAAAATGATCTCTATGAAGAATTTCAGTCAGGTTTCAGGCCCCACCATAGCACAGAAACTGCACGTTTGATTACGTCTTTAATTGATTTTTCCGTACATTTCTGCCATATGTACATTAACTGACAGTCACCACTGATAAGCTACCACTAAATATTGTAGAAACTTAATTTGCTGTAAAGTTGCTTTGCAATGATTTGTATCGTGAAATGCGCTGTACAAATAAACTTGAATTGAATAACAAGAGCTTTCGGATCTACTCAACATAAGATTGTTTTTTTTCCAAATTTCTTTATTAAAGGGATAGTTCACCCAAAAATGAAAATTCTGTCATTAATTACTCACCCTCATGTCGTTACAAACCTGAGATATTTTTGATGAATTCTGAGAGCTCTCTGACCCTGCAAGGATCCTTCCACGATTAAGGTCCAGAAACGTAGTAAGGACATTGTTAAAATAATCCATGTGACATCTCGCGGATACGTTGTTTAGGTTCAGATCAAAGAAAAAACAAAGTATCCATGTATCTACACTACCGGTCAAAGTTTGGGATCAGAATGATTTTTAATGTTTTTACAGGAGTCTCTTCTGCTCATCAAGGCTGCATTTATTTGATCAAAAATACAGGAAAAAATGTAATATTGTGAAATATTAATAGGATGTAAAATAAAGTTTTTCTATTTTAATATACATTAAAATATTATTTATTCCTGTGATGCGCAGCTGTATTTTCAGCATCATTACGGGAGGGTCAGAAAGCTCTTAGAATTAATCAAAAATATCTTAATTTGTGTTCCGAAGATGAACGAAGGTCTTACAGGTTTGGAACGAGGGTGAGTAATTAATGACAGAATTTTCAGAGGTTTTCCTGCATGGACCATCAAATCAACAGAAAACTTTTTTTTTATGTTTTATTATCATTCCACGCTATTATAACCCAGTAAACACCTCCCTCAATCAATTAACTTCCCATGAAAAAGAAAACACTATCTTAAAATTCTAACAAACAGAGCACTTTACAAGGAAAGAAAAGAAAGGAAAGAAAAAAGAAGAGGGGGGGGTCTTCAGGTTAAGCTCAGGTTAAAGGGATAGTTCACCCACAAATGAAAATGTGATGTTTATCTGCTTACCCCCAGACCGATCGTTTCGTGTCTTTACACATCAATGTATCGTCACGAGCCGCAGGGTTTAATTTGGTTTTGTGTATGTTTTTTTGACTCTCAAAGCCGTGATTCCCATTCACTTCCATTATACGACTGACAGACTGCAACGGTTTGAGTTAAAAATCATCATTTGTGTTCTACTGAAGAAACAAAGTCACCTACATCTCGGATGCCCGGGGGGTAAGCAGATAAACATCACATTTTCATTTTTGGGTGAACTATCCCTTTAAGTGTTTAGAAAGTTAATCAAATGTTTTCCAATTTAATGCAGGCAAACACTTCTTCCAGCCATGTATCAAAAGAAGGGGGTGAAACATGTTTCCACTTCAACAGTATGAGACGTCTTGCTAGTAAAGTAGTAAAGGCTAAAGCCGTTTGGACTGTTATTGAAAGGTTAGCATCAACTACCATCCCAAAAATGGCCAAAAGTGGATTTGTATCAAGATCTATGGCAAAGGCGTCTTTCAAAGTTTTAAACATCTTCAATAATCAAGTAGTTTAGGGCATTCCCAAAACATATGAATGAGATCAGCTGGCGACTGCTTCCACCTGTAACATGCATCTCTGACAGAGGGGTATATTTTAGCAAGAACATAAGATTTAAAGCAAGAGTCCACCCAGAAAATAAAACAACATCCACATCCAGTCCAGCTGCAAAAGTTAAATATTTCAAAAGATCTGAAGCTCAAATTGGAAAAAACAAAACAAAACATGATTCTGTGTACACAAACGGCTCTGAGCTCTTGCTCTCGGTCTCTGCTCGCTCAAATGTTCCTGGCAAGAGGAACATTTCTGGCCCTTCATGCTCCGCTGAGGCTGATCTGACCACACAAACGGCTCTAAAGGGACCAAAAGAGCTGCTAAACGAACGCCAGAGATCCTGCTAATCAACTCAAACCGGCACGAACGAGAAAACAGAGGTCAGTGCATGAGAGATTAATATTCCAGTCTCAATCAGGTCTAATATTGTAAAGTAAGAAGGGTTTCTGTGAAGGTCCATACATTGTACATTTTTATAATATTTTAGTAGTTTTAATACATTCTATAGAAAAACAAAATGAACAAAATGAGTTTGATCTTCATCAGGATTTGGAGAAATGTAGCATTGCATCAGTGTCTCAGCAATGGATGCTCTGCAGTGAATGGGTGCCGTCAGAATGAGAGTCCAAACAGCTGATAAAAACATCACAATAATCCACAAGTAATCCACAGCACTCCAGTCCATCAGTTAACAAAAGCTGAAACACATCCAGCATTAAGACGTTTTTAACTCAAATACGAGTCCATAATCCATAATAATGCTTCTTCCAGTGAAAAAGTGCATCTCCTGTTGTCTCTGACATCAAAATCCAGCCCCATATTAGTTTAGAACTGTTTAAACGCTGCTTGATCTGTGCAGATTTCTCTCCGGATTCAGACCAGAACACTTTTTCACTGGAGGAAGTGTTATCCAGTTAACAAGGAACGTTTTGAGAACGTTATAAACAAACATTCTTCCAGTAACATTAACAGAATGTTAGTTCAAAGTGATCTGGTTTATAATGATGTTCTCAAAATGTTATTCATACATCATTCGTGGAACTTTTTCCTGAAATGTTTCAGTTGAACGCTCATCTAACGTTTTTTAAATGTTGCGACTTGTTTCAGAAAATTCAAAAGTAACATTCCCATAATGTTTGCAAAATGATACAATGGAAGGTTTCCTTAATGTTCGCATAACCAAGAAAAAAAACATTCTTCAAAGGTTGTCAAATCCTAAACACAACATTCTTAGAATATTTTTGTTGGATAGAATTATGGACTTGTGTTTTAGTTAAACACATATTAATGCTGGATGTGTCTCAGCTTTTGTCTTCTCCAGATGTTAACTGATGGACTGGAGTGCTGTGGATTACTTGTGGATTATTGTGATGTTTTTATCAGCTGTTTGGACTCTCATTCTGACGGCACCCATTCACTGCAGAGCATCCATTGCTGAGGAACTGATGCAATGCTACATTTCTACAAACCTGATGAAGAAACAAACTCACATTTTAATTTTTAGGTGAGCTGTTCCTTTTATGCCAAAAGAGAAACAAAATCTCATGATGATGTTTTCTGAAATAATTCAGTAATTTTCAAACATGAGATCTCAGACTGAGAGGCAAATACTGAGGAGCCTCATGGGGTGCCAGCGCACAGGACACGGACATCATGAGATCGATGCGAGAAAGACACGCACGCATGCACACACACACACACACAGCTGTGTTTCTGCAGGCGGGTGTTTGGCACGATGACATTCACTCCGATCTGCGTCGCCACCTGTGTCCCATTACACAAGCTGTTGCCATGGCAATTGTCACAGTGCATCGTCGTCTGAGCAACTGTTTGCAATCTGTTGTGTCACATGATCAGGTGAGATCAGGTCTGATGACGAGGATGCGAGCGGACGGCGTCTGCAACGATTAGAGTCTCAAAGCTCACACATCACCGCAGGACACAAAAGAGCAGCACAGTAGAGACAGAGAGAGAGAGAGTGTGTCTCAACTCATCACGCGCACACACACACACACACACACACCTGAACTCGTCACACACACACACACACACAGACACACACAAAGAAATTAAATGGTTAAACTATTATATTAATACTCAATAAGCATGCTTACACACATACATAAACATACGTACATGCACACACATTTTGCTGCAGATATAAATATTTGAAATAAATAGGTGACAATACTTATCTTCTCTTTTTAAGAGTTTATATGTCATTTTCAGGTGAGCGGACGGCGTCTGCAACGATTAGAGTCTCAAAGCTCACACATCACCGCAGGACACAAAAGAGCAGCACAGTAGAGACAGAGAGAGAGAGAGTGTGTCTCAACTCATCACGCGCACACACACACACACACACACACCTGAACTCGTCACACACACACACACACACAGACACACACAAAGAAATTAAATGGTTAAACTATTATATTAATACTCAATAAGCATGCTTACACACATACATAAACATACGTACATGCACACACATTTTGCTGCAGATATAAATATTTGAAATAAATAGGTGACAATACTTATCTTCTCTTTTTAAGAGTGTATATGTCATTTTCAGGTTTCACTGTAATCATAATCTGGCATAATTGTAAAAACTGATATGTCTGTATCAACAAAATGGTAAACTCTACCTTTACTTGACTAAATGTGATTTTCAATGTTAGAACAGTGATTTTATAATGTCTAAGCATGAATCCAGAAGCAAACCTATGAACAGTACTGTTTTAGTGAGTTTGATGAGCCTATTAGTGGCCTTCCACTGCCATCTAGTGGTTATAAATGCAATTTCTCATACAACACTGTGTTTTTAATCTTTATAACTTTTACAGTGTTATTTTTTGCCCAATATGTCTTAAATTTATATGCTTATTTAGCGTGAAATTATGCATCATTTTACACAGTATTGAGAAGTTGTGGGCTTTCTTTTAGGATTTGTAGGCCTTTGGGTACACTATGTAAAGAACATATCACAAAATAACCATGTTATAGCTGTCCAAATGCAAATGTTCAACATTTTTTGATAATTATTGACCTAGAGAGTCTAGACAATAGTACTGCACTGATTTTATTGATTTTGAGTTTAAAACCTACAACTAGTTCACAAAAGTAGAGTTTTTTAAAATAACCTCAAATGTTTCATGAACAGTTTGATTGACTGCATTGGTCCCAGAGGCAAAGTTGTTCAGAATGTGAAGATCTATCATATGATATGAAGATCTAGTGTGTGTGTGTGAATATATGAACATTTTTTTTTTTTTTGCAATTTGAGGTTATTTACTACAGAAATATTGTGTTTTTGAGGCCTTTTTAAATGTTATAGCGCCACCAATGGTCCGGTCTCCATGAAACTTTGCAAGTTTGTTAAGAGTCATCTGACACATGTTTTCACCAAGTTTCATAAAGTTTTGAGTTTTCGTTTAGGTTTTATAGGCTTTTGGGTATATTTGGCCACTCCCCTTTTTAAAATGACCACATTATAGCTAACCAAAGGACAAAATTCAAATTTTTTTTTTGATAATTATTGCGCTGCAGTGGTTTGATCGAGACTGAGCGAAAAACCTAGGACTAGATCGCAAAAGTACGTTTTTAACATATTTGTGAATATTTAATGAACGATTTGATTGACAGCAATGGTTCTTGAGGCAAAGTTGGTCAATATAAAAAGATCTATCAAATGATATGCAAATGATATGCAGTGTGAAACACTACGTGATTACAGAGCCATAAAACTCGTTAGCACCAACTAGTGGCCGATTTCTTTCAAAATTCGTACAGACCTTTAGGGCCATGAGTCGAACATGCCCACAGAGTTTCGTTCCGATCGACCTTCGTTAACCTTGTCAAATAGGTGCTTAAAATTGTTTTGCCAATGGCGGCCATGTTTTTTGAGATACGCAAATGTCCTCATAGACACTTGTGCCACTTCAGACAAAGACACTGCATACCCATTTTCAAGTCGATCGGACCAATGGTTGCGCAGTTATAGCCGTTTTTATGTTTTTTCCATCTTATAGCGCCACCAAGTGGCAGAGCTGTGCAATGTTTTTAATTTAACCAAAGATTGATTTACTATATATAAATAATGCAGCCCAAACACTTTCAGTTATTTTTGCTTCCAGTCTGTTATGCTGGTTTATATTGCAAACTAGTATCTGTTATATTATACTAATGTATTATCAGAATCATAAACACACTGGTTTGCAGTGCAAAAAGTTTGACATTTTACTGCACTGTTTTATTCTTCTAGTTACTATTTATAGCGGCTAATATATCAGAAACCTGAAATATTCACATGAAAATAACTGAAATATCAGAGTAATGTCAGCCAGCAGCTCATTATTACTGAATAAATCCCTTCAAGAGCAAAGAATAAAAAATAAAAAAAAGTTTACTTTGCGATAATGACCAGCTGACTGCACATCATCCCTCGTGTATATAACATCTAGCTAAAATAATGTAATAATGTCACATAATTCGGGAAGCTTTTCATTAAAGTTTGTTTTATACACCTTGCCATTCTCATCCCTCACCAATAAACTCACGCTAGTTTTTACTTCATAACCTCACAGAGCGAAACGATTCATCTGTTATTTTTCAGAAGAGTTTGACGCTCTCTAAATGGTGAGCCGCGTCTCATTATAACCGTCCTCCGTCACAAACACTGCAGACGCTCGTTATTTCACTTCTCAAGTAAACGCTTGCTGTCGGCGCGGCGCTCCTGAAGGACGAGCAGATACTGAGAGCAAATCAATGCAGCTTCAGCATCATCTGACCTTCACACTCACCGTTAGGGCTGCACGATATTGGAAAAAACTCACATTGCGATATTTTGTTTTTCTGCGATATATATTGCGATATGAAAAAAAAAAATCACTAGATGACTTGAATCATCAATGATTGGGGTGATTTTGTAGGTGAGCAAAGAACATCATCATCATCTTTACCACTGATCACAGGCAGCTGAGCTATATATATATATATATATACAGTCAAACCAAAAATTATTCAGACAGCAGATATCATTTTTGATATTTTTTTACTCGTGGGTGCAGGACACTAGTTCATTTATGTAAGTGAGGAGAGCAAAATAAAGTGAACTGTGATATTATACCCAAACATTCTCCGGATCAAAAATGATTCAGACACTTTGAGCTGAGCATGTTTTGCTGAAGTGTTTTTCTTTAATTGCTAATGTGATCTTTTTAC
>NW_015546028.1:101442-104844 GCF_001515605.1 Sinocyclocheilus anshuiensis | reverse complement strand
CTTAAGTGTCTGTATACATTTTGGTTTTTCTATATATATATATATATATATATATATAAAACAAGATTTCAAAAAGCAAAATTAAACAAAAAAAGCAAAAAAGAGAAAAAACAATGATAAAGGTAAAGAAAAACTAAAAAAGCAAAAAGGAAAGAAACATTTTAAATTAGTAAAAAATAAAATGTCACTTTTTGATAAAAGTGCTAAATGAATAAATGTAAATGTAAAGAGAAAGGAAAAAAATTTCAAAAACAAAAGCACAAAATGAATAGAGAAGAAGGGAAAAAAGAAAAATTATAAAGGAAAAGAAAAAAGTGGAAATGAAAAATAAAAAAGCAATAAACCGTAGAAGAGAAGGAAAAAAGAAAAGATTAAAAGAAATAAAGAAAAAAACCAAATAGAAAAAAAAAGAAAACTAAGGAAAAAGCAAGCAAAAAGTAAAGGAAACTACAAGAAAAATGTAAGGAAAAACAACGAAAAGGAAAAAATCACGATCAAACTATGTATTTAAAACAGAGTAAAAGCCAAACTCTGCTTGTCACTGATGTACACAGTGTCCTCTATTTGAACTCTACAGCTGAGTGAACTGATCTGAGAACAGATGAAGAGAGCAGACGTTATCTGTCAGATCTGATGTCTTCTGATCAATCACACTCCAGAATCACACCGCTCACCAAACCACTTCACCTTCAGCAAATCAATCCCAGCTCACCCAGTGAAGATCACAGACCCTCAAACACTGCTTCTGCAGCTACTAAACACATCTCAGTTAAACTGACGCCTAAAACCTTCAACACTCGTATCTCACAGGAATATGATGTTCAACTGTAAATGTGAAGAGTCTCTGAGGAAGATCAGCCGTCCCTCGACACCATCAGATACTGACCATCTGCTCCTCACTGAAGATCACAGCAAAACCAGGCCAAAACCAGCATCTCAGCGGGACAAAACCGGGCCAAAGAGTTCATCTGAACCAATATCTGCAGTCATTATCTGTGCCTCTTTCACTCCAGACCAGCGGATCCTCCAAACGAATTAAACCATTTCAAATCAAAACATTAAAAATTGGAGAAGAGACACATGTGCTCACATCACACCGCATCAAACCAACAAATAATTACAGAGAAACAACTGCCGGATTTACAAAAGCAGAAGTGTTTTCTGCTCAAGAGCGACTGTGAGCGTCAGTCACTGGAGAAACACTTAAACGCTCACCTGAAATAACGCTGTTTACATCAATGTCGTCCTCCTCATCCTTGATACGCAGATACTTCGTGGACTGAGAGAGTCTGAAAAGAATAAAACAATTCTAAAAATATAACACACACACATTTATACATACACACTCAGGTCCATATATTTGGACACAGGCACAATTTGTATTTTTTAGCCATTGTATTAATTGAAAACAGAACACTTGTTAATCAATGCTTGTTACAGCATGGTTGTAATTCCTGAATTCTTCGGAATTCAGACCCAAGTCTTGGTCGCTTTGTAAAGAAGACACATGACAGATTATTGCTGAAGTGAAAGCATTTCAAAAAAAGAAAGTATAAAAAGTTATAAAAGTTTAAGTTTACAGTAAAGGTAATGCAGTATACTAATTGTTTTATTTTTTTAAATAAAATAAATATTTACACACACACACACACACACACACACACACACACTCTCAATGAGAGCGACAGTCTGACTGCAAACGGCTCCGAGCGACTCTTTTATCTGTGGATGTTCAGAGGATGTTAAAAGCCTCCCAAACATTCAGCAATTAAGAGTAAATGAAACATCAATGATTCATGGCTGCAAACAGATAAAGAGATGCATTAAAGCGACAGTTTATCCAAAAAGGTTAATTCTAGGGATACACCGAATGTTCGGCAACCGAAATTAACCGGATAAGCGAAAAGACACAATAAATTGTACCAAACAATGACGTAACGCGATCACGACGAATGTGATACGTGCGACAAACATCTCAAATTCGTAATGAGAGTCATTTATAAATCTGCTGTTGTCAACAAAAGAAACACTGTGGTCCTGCAGTGTGTGTGTGTGTGTGAGTGTGTGTGTGAGAGTGTGTGTGTGAGTGAGTGAGTGAGTGAGTGAGTGAGTGAGTGAGTGAGTGAGTGAGTGAGTGAGTGAGTGAGTGAGTGAGTGAGTGAGTGAGTGAGTGAGTGAGTGAGTGAGTGAGTGAGTGAGTGAGTGAGTGAGTGAGTGAGTGAGTGAGTGAGTGAGTGAGTGAGTGAGTGAGTGAGTGAGTGAGTGAGTGAGTGAGTGAGTGAGTGAGTGAGTGAGTGAGTGAGTGAGTGAGTGAGTGAGTGAGTGAGTGAGTGAGTGAGTGAGTGAGTGAGTGAGTGAGTGAGTGAGTGAGTGAGTGAGTGAGTGAGTGAGTGAGTGAGTGAGTGAGTGAGTGAGTGAGTGAGTGAGTGAGTGAGTGAGTGAGTGAGTGAGTGAGTGAGTGAGTGAGTGAGTGAGTGAGTGAGTGAGTGAGTGAGTGAGTGAGTGAGTGAGTGAGTGAGTGAGTGAGTGAGTGAGTGAGTGAGTGAGTGAGTGAGTGAGTGAGTGAGTGAGTGAGTGAGTGAGTGAGTGAGTGAGTGAGTGAGTGAGTGAGTGAGTGAGTGAGTGAGTGAGTGAGTGAGTGAGTGAGTGAGTGAGTGAGTGAGTGAGTGAGTGAGTGAGTGAGTGAGTGAGTGAGTGAGTGAGTGAGTGAGTGAGTGAGTGAGTGAGTGAGTGAGTGAGTGAGTGAGTGAGTGAGTGAGTGAGTGAGTGAGTGAGTGAGTGAGTGAGTGAGTGAGTGAGTGAGTGAGTGAGTGAGTGAGTGAGTGAGTGAGTGAGTGAGTGAGTGAGTGAGTGAGTGAGTGAGTGAGTGAGTGAGTGAGTGAGTGAGTGAGTGAGTGAGTGAGTGAGTGAGTGAGTGAGTGAGTGAGTGAGTGAGTGAGTGAGTGAGTGAGTGAGTGAGTGAGTGAGTGAGTGAGTGAGTGAGTGAGTGAGTGAGTGAGTGAGTGAGTGAGTGAGTGAGTGAGTGAGTGAGTGAGTGAGTGAGTGAGTGAGTGAGTGAGTGAGTGAGTGAGTGAGTGAGTGAGTGAGTGAGTGAGTGAGTGAGTGAGTGAGTGAGTGAGTGAGTGAGTGAGTGAGTGAGTGAGTGAGTGAGTGAGTGAGTGAGTGAGTGAGTGAGTGAGTGAGTGAGTGAGTGAGTGAGTGAGTGAGTGAGTGAGTGAGTGAGTGAGTGAGTGAGTGAGTGAGTGAGTGAGTGAGTGAGTGAGTGAGTGAGTGAGTGAGTGAGTGAGTGAGTGAGTGAGTGAGTGAGTGAGAGAGAGAGAGAGAGAGTGTGTGTGTGTGTGTGAGTGTGTGTGTGAGAGTGTGTGTGAGAGTGTGTGTGTGTGTGTGTGTATGTGTGTGTGA
>NW_015546028.1:96618-100887 GCF_001515605.1 Sinocyclocheilus anshuiensis | reverse complement strand
TGTGTGTGAGTGTGTGTGAGAGAGAGAGAGAGAGAGTGTGTGTGTGTGTGAGTGTATCAGTGCTGTGTGTGTGTGTGTGTGTGTGTGAGAGAGTGTGTGTGAGTGTGTGTGTACCTGTTTTTCTATTCTGGTGGGGACTTAAACCTGAATTCTCACAGACTCATGGGGACCTAAATTGTGGTCCCCACGGGTAAACAAGCTAATAAATCACACAGAATGAAGTTTTTTTTAAATCTAAAAATGCAGAAAGTTTCCTGTAAGGGGTAGGTTTAGGGGTAGGGTTGGTGTAGGGCAATAGAATATACGGTCTGTACAGTAGAAAAACCATTATGCCTATACACAAGGATAGCAAACCAGACTGAGTGTGTGTGCGCGTGTGTGAGTGAGTGTGAGTGTGTGTGTGTGTGTGCGCGTGGGTGTGTGTGTCTCTGTGTGTGGTGTGTGTGTGTGTGCGCGTGGGTGTTCTCTTGAATATCAGATTAATTTATGAAATTAGGAGAGTTTAAAAGGGTAAGTTTGAAAGTTTAATGTTTTATTCAAAATTGGTTCATGTACCAATATATCAAAACATGTGAATTAGAGGTCAATCTATACTATATTTTTTACTTTGAAGTATGCAACACTCCAGTGTTATTTTACCATCACTGATACACTATTACAGTTTTTTTATATATATATTTTGAATAACATTTTATCCTTATATTTTAATTCTAAATGTAAATTTTTTTTTTACATTTTATTAGTTTTTTTAATGTCTACATAGTTTTTTTTTTATTTTAGCTGTAATTTTAGTTATTTTAGTACTTCAGCTTAAACTAGATGCCAAGGTGACATTTATCATTTAGTTAGTTTTTTATTTTCTAAATATTTTATTTTGTTTTTAAACATTTTATTTCAGTTAATATTTATTTTATATGAAAATTGTTATTTTAAAAGTTCATTTAATTTTTATGGTTTTAGTTTTAGTTAACAACAATCATACTAAACCCACATTAGGCCAAACAACAATTCCTGTTTTCCCAAATTTAAGACCTCTTACAATCACACCTTTTAGAATATTTAATATTTAAGACTTTTTATGACTTTAAATCTGATAAAAAAAACATAAAACAATACAAATTTTAGAAAACTGAATTCTAAGAGCTTTTACGGTAAACAGGGACCCTGTGTACTTTTTGAAGCTTCAAAAAGCTGATTATGCAAATACATTAAACTAAAGCCTATCTGTATATGTGACCCTTTCTCAATATTTAGATTTTGTTGCTCCCTCAGATTCCAGATTTTCAAATAGTTGTATCTCAGCCAAATATTGTCCTATCCTAACAAACCATACATCAATGGAAGATTATTTATTCAGCTTTGTGCGAGGATCACCTGCTGGGTAAATGAGCTCTCTTCCCGAGGAGCGACGCCGTCAGCGGCTCGTCTTTGAGCTCTTTCTTCATCACCGCAGGCCGACCGCGCAGACGAGGAGCTCCGTCACACGCCGCCATCATCTCCCTGAGACACACACACACATCAGCAAGAGTTATCCTGCTCGACTACAACTCAAACTATTAAAACACTGCTGTTATTGACAAACTGCTGAAATAACATAAAACAGAAATATTAAAAAAAAACTAAAACTAATAAACATGACAAAAGCATACAACAAAAATACTACAAATTAAGCTAAAAAATATGAAAAACATTTTTGTTCATCTATATAAAGCTGAAATAATATAAACTATAAATATTAGAATGAAAATTTCTAAATTAGAAACTGAAATAAGTTGAAGCATTAGTGGAAATAAATAAAAATGAAAATAGAACTAAAACTGAAATAAACAATTAAACTTAAATAGCAATATTTAAAAAAAAAAACTAACAAAATGAATAAAAATTAAACTAAATATTGAAAATGTGTCTTCATAGAAATAATGCTGATATGAAATAAAATATAAATACTAGATTTAAAAAAATTATTAACTACCATTTAAGGTGAAGTACTATAATTACTAACTGGAAATAAATAAATAACTAACATGGAACTAAACTAAAACTGAAACCTAAATAGTAATATTATAAAAACCCAAAACTAACAAAAATGACAAAAGCATAAAAAATGTATTTAATTTATCTAAAAAATAAATTAATGAATTTATCTAAAAATTAATTAAATACACTATTAAAACCATTTTGTTCATTTAAATAATGCTAAAATAAATTAAAATGAAAATACGTAATACTTAAACTAAACAAAATTAGAAACTGAATAAAATTATTAATAAGCTGAAGATCTGAAATTGCTAACTAAAAATAAAAAATAAAAATAAATGTAAATAGTAATATTTAAACTAGTAAAAAAGACAAAAGCACAAACTAAAAATGTAATTAAAATTAAAACTCAAAATATAAAAACAAAAATGAAAATATAAAAATAAAACTCAAAATATAAAAATAAAAATGAAAATATAAAAATAAAAGCTATACTAGCACATGAGCCAGGAGACAGGTTTCAGACTGATCAGCTCTGTGATTCTCGTCTCTCTCAGACCTCTACAGAACATCAGCAGTGTAACACATGTTTACTGACTGAACTCTATACGCAGAATTAAACGCTGAGAGAGCAAAATCCAGCCCTGATCCAAAAAAATGGAAATTCATTCATGCTCCATGTGCTCAGAAAACTCAGAAACGCTGCAGAAGAAGAAATCGATAGTGAACGCAGACAGAACGAAACCTCACACAATGTTTGTCCATCTGAATTAAGCCAAATACATTTTTTAGATGTTTATATAAACCCTAAACATTCAAATATGATTCACATATTTAAATATGCATTTTTCGGAACAAAACTTTAACGCATATGTAGCACATTAGTCGACGCATTCAGAACTGGTCTCCATCAATGAGTATAATTAACTGGAAGTAAATAACTAAAACTAAAACTGAGAGTAAAATAAATTAAACCTAAATAGTAATATTAAAAAATAATAACACTAATGAAAATAAAAAAAACAACTGAATATTAAACAAAAACCATTACAAATATTTTTTGTTCGAAATAATGCAGAAATAAAACGAACCATAAATATTAAAAATGAAAAACTTAAACAAAATGAAAATTAGAAGCACTAAAATGTCTAACAGGAAATAACTAAAATGGAACTAAAACTGAAATAAAAATAAATTAAACCTAAATAGTAATATTAAAATATAATAAAATAAATAAACAAATAAAACTACTAAAAATGGGGGGGGGGTAATAACATTAATAAATATTAAACTAAAACTACTTAACAAAAAGTAACTAAATAAAAATGAATAAAAATTGAAATAAAAAATGAATAAAACCTGAAACAAAAATACATTAAACCTGAACAGCAATATAAAAAAAATAATACATAAGCATATAAAAACACAAAAAGTAAACTAAATTAAAATGAAAAATAAAAGTTTTAATTCAAAATAATAATAAAAATGATAAATAATGCTAAAATAAAACAGCACACGTGTGCGACTAATTGAACTGCTAAAAAGCTTTTATATGCTTAATTTCGTGCGACTAATTGAACTGCTAATAAGCTTTTATATGCTTAATTTCCAGCGGTTGTACAGTTGTAATCCAGTTTTATATGAAAATGTCTTAATGAGTCAGATTACAGCTGATATTATTGACTGTGTTAAAGGGTTAGTTCACCCCAAAATGAAAATTCTGTCATTAATTACTCACCCTCGTGTTGTTCCAAACCCGTAAGACCTTCGTTCATCTTCGGAACACAATTTAAGATATTTCTGATGAAATCTGAGGGCTCTCTGACGCTCCCATAGACAGCAAGGTAACTACCACGATCAAGGCCCAGAAACGTAGCAAGATGATCGACAAAGTAGTGCGTGTGACATCAGCGGTTCAACTGTAAAGTTACGATGCTACGAGAATACTTTTTTGCGCAAAGAATCTCTACTGCGTCACTTGTGGACGCATGTTCACGACAGTATCATGACGCGAGCGTGTGGTGGCGCTGACCCAGATCCGGATCTATGACGTTACTACGCCGGATCTGGGCCAGCGCAAAAAAGTATTCTCGTAGCTTCGTAACTTTACAGTTGAACCGCTGATGTCACACGCACTACTTTGTCGATCATCTTGCTACGTTTCTGGGCCTTGATCGTGGTAGTTACCTTGCTGTCTATGGGAGCGTCAGAGAGCCCTCAGATTTCATCAGAAATATCTTAAATTGTGTTCCGAAGATGAACGAAGGTCTTACGGGTTTGGAACAACACGAG
>NW_015546028.1:91468-96474 GCF_001515605.1 Sinocyclocheilus anshuiensis | reverse complement strand
AACGTTATTGACTATTTTAAAAAGGGGCGGGGCTGCTTGATATGTCCCGCCCTGTCTTCCTGTTTCAGTTAAAATGCCGTCAACACAGAGCGTAACGCTGCGTGTTTCTAAGCATTTCAGGGGACCTTTAAGGGAGCACTGAACTGCATTGTGGGAGACGGTATCTCAGTTTGATTCACAAACCTGTTGTCCACATGGCTGATCTCCTCGCTCCCATCTTCCTCCTCCTCCTCCTCCTCCTCGTCTGGACACAAGCGTTTGGTCACAGGGATGAATGTGATCTGCTTCTCTCCTCCGAGCCGGTCGGGAAGCACCACCTCTTTCTTCATGTTCATGTCAGAATACGGGCAACCGAAGGCACTGAGGGACACAGAGAGATGAGCATGAGCCTGTCTGATCCAGGTCTACAGTAATACTCTCATCTGTTCTTAGTCTCTTTGTGCAAAACATTTAATTGCTGCTTTACAAAACGGATAGTTCCGGTGCTTGATTCTGATTGGCTGAGCCACGTTCGAAGCTGTTGTAAATTACTCTACAAAGTAACACACCTTTGTTTACATTTGTGTGTTGCTTGGCAACCACTTTGTTGCAACCACAACGGATTCCGAGGAGCTACATTGTTTGGTGGAACAATACTGTTTTTATTAATATCATTACACTTTATTTGCTCTGTTTTATTTTGTGAAACCGTACTGCGTATATGGAATAACCGTTTTACATTTTTTGGTGGAAGAATACTGTTTTTATTAATATCATTACACTTTATTTGCTCTGTTTTATTTTGTGAAACCCTGCTACGTATATGGAATAACCGTGAATTTATAACAGCTTAAAGGGGTTTTAGGCACTCCGCGTCAACAACGCCCCTTAGCTGTTATAAATTCACTGTAAACCACGGCTTCACGGGGATTAGCTTTAGAGTACCGTGAACAAAAATCATCCGGCTACATAAAAACTGGACTCGATTAAGAGCTGTTTGTGTGCAAAATAGAGCGGCATGATTCTGGATAAACTGAGACTTTTTATTTATGGAGGTTGTAGTTCTCTCACAATTAAAGAAAAAACATTAGACGACTAAACAAAACCTCATGGAATTTATGAATGGAATGATTCAATGACTCACTCAAGATTCACTCGTTTCATTACTGGATGAATCAGTGTTTTTGAATGAAACTCTTGAATAATATAAATATAAAAACCTATAAAAATGTATAAAATATAAAAACATTTGCGAAAGCAACATTTCTCATTTTCATTTTTTACTTTTATTTTTCATTTAACTGTATGTGCTAAAATAACTAAAACTGAAATAAAAATTCATAAAAACTATACAGGCACATTAAAAACAAATGACAAATACACAAAACAAAATAACAAACATTTAACAAATGAAAATAAAAAAATAATATATTTTTTATTAAAATAATAAAAATAATAATAGGACATCTAGTATAAATAACAGTATCTCAATGATACTAAAAGAGTTACATTTGTTTACTGCAATCCAGTGTTATTTTAGTATTGAGATAATATTTTTTTTATTAATACATTTTCCTTTTCCATTTTAATTTTAGTAATTTTCTTGCGTTTTTGTCTTTTTTTTATTTTTTATAAATGTGTATATAGTTATTATATTTTATTTCAGTTTTAGTTATTTTAGTTAACTAAATGAAAATGAGAAAAGTTTATTTAATTACTTTATTTCAGTCAACATTTTTTCATGTCACAATAAAAATAAAAAAATAAAAAAAAAAGTATTAATTTTTGTTTCAGTTTTACTTTTAGTTAAATACAATAACCATGCTGCAATAAAATGTTTTTAAAAAAAATCATGCAACCGAAAATTTTATCATATTAAAAGTTCAATCCTCATCCAAATATATGTACAGTAGTTACTAGAAGAGGAATATGCTTGAGGCGAATATGTTTATGTAAGACAGATTTCAGATTCCTGCTGCTTCTACAGTAATTCTCATCAAGTCAGCAATACGAGGAGGAGGATTTTGTGGCATATTTTCTGATATTTTAGTAAGGCAAAAACGCCAATTCCACACCGGTGTGCCAAGATGTTTATGCAGATCTGTGCATGCAAACAGATTCAAAGACTTCAGTGTGAACACAAGAGAAGCAGTTTCTGCCACGTCTTACAGTTCATTACAGCTGACGAAGCACATGCATTTAATTCAACACATTTCACATATGTTAACAAGAGTATTCCAGCCATCCCCCACACCTGAACCCTCAGAGGTCTACGGTGCAGTTAAATGAGTCTGAGATAACGATTTAACACATGTAGTTCTGTATAAGAGAGCTCCACACATTCACACAAATACAGCATGTGTGCAGAGAATCCTGAACTCCAGATTAAACCTCACAGTGCAGAGGGCACCATTCTTATTTAATGCAAGGACTGAGAGAAATGTATTTTACTTTAAATGCAATGGAAAGTAAAATACATAGTAAAATGATTCTCTGTGTGTATGTGCTGTACATGTGGAAGAATTGACAATAAAGCAGACTTGACTTGACTTGACTTGAAGTTCTTTGGATTAAATTGCATTGAAAAGAGTAATGTAAAATGTGCTGGTCACTCTTTTCAATGCAATTACAACAAATAATAACAGCAAATGCGGCATAAAATAACAGTAGTGCATATGATTTGTGCACTATATTACAAATCTTTTGAAGTATTTGAGTGAGAAATAGAAATGTTGCATTATATTTAGTGCTGTCGAACGATTAATCGCATGCAAAATAAAAGTTTTTGCTTACATAATATATGTGTGTGCATTGTGTATATTTATTATGCATATATACTGTAAATACACACACATGCATGTATATATTTAAGAAAAATTTTATGCTTCTATATTAAATATATATATATAAATTATATGCATGTAAATATTTTCACATGCATAGTGTCTATATATATACATAATATATATACACAGTTCACACACATATATTATGTAAACACACACACACACACACACACTCATTACTTTAGACTGCAATTAGAATTGCATAAATAATGCTATGATATAAAAAGAAACTGAATACTGAAATATGAAATAACAACTTTACATGTTTCTCATCCTACACTATAACACATAATAAGTTCATTTATAATAAAGCATAACTGATGAAGCTCCAGCAGACGAGGCAGGAGAAGATTATGAAGTTGCTTTGATGACTCATTTTAATGTGTTAAATTAACGATGTAGTTTACTGTACGTCTCATATAAACCGATACTGAGCGTCAAACTCATTTAACTCTGGAGGACGTTCATTAAAATCCACGAACACGGAAACGCTCTGGTATTGTTCACCTGTCTGCCGGATCGCACCGTGACACTACGCTTCTGCTTAAATAGCTCGTTTGCATATGCAAATACATGTAAATGAGCTTTTAATGAAAGCCAGTCCAGTCGGTTTCTAAGCAGAGAGGATTTCGCTGCTTTAAAACGCTTCTTTTCTTATTCTGTCTTGCTCTGTGTAATCAGAAGTGGCTTTCTAAAAAAAAAGCAGAATCCTTTCACGAAAAAATTAGGGCAAATTTTGGGCTCGTTTATGGTTTGTTTGTGAGCAAACGCTACTGACAGAAACTCTCTCAAACTCTGAACTACAGCTGCCAAGCGATTCACATTTGCATCTAATTAATTAAATGATTTGTCAATTAATCGCACATCAATTAAGGCTAAGAAATTACCCCTTAAAAGATAATTTAAAGTCATTATTGTGTTAAATAAGAAAAGCATTGAAGTACCTTTTGAAAGAAATCCTTCAGCATTCAGCATATAACTTAATACGCATAAACGTTTAATGCTACAATTTGGCCGTAAGATTGTTTTCAGAAGCGCCATTTTGTAATATTTACACTGTTCAGACATGGCATGAATGCATTTATACCACAATTAGAATTACATAATCCTGAGATAAATGGGTTTTTAAAAAGAAATCTAAATTTTGAAATATGAAATTATTTTTTAAAAATGAAACTGTCCGTAGTGGGTGAGTCATTGAATCATTCATTCAACCAATTTGTTCAAACGGCTGATGCATTCAGAAATGAAGCAAGTGACCGTCTGCATAAAGGAATCACTGAATCATTTGATTAGTTCAGTAATGAATCACTGCTGTGTGTTGATCAGAGACGCTCAACAGTTCTGCTGTGGCTTTGATTGGAACTTTTTTTATTTTATTTGTGAAATTGACCAAAAACAGACAAACGGTCTCTAAAATGTAACACTAGATGAACATCTTATTTATTGAACTGCTGTATGAATCAATATCACATTTGCAGTGGTGCAGATACTGGGGAAGAACAGCATTTCATATGATATAATATAAGAGGGTCATTTATATATTTCTTTTTCGCTTCTGTATCTGTACTTTTTATTGTTATTTTGTCCGTGCATTACAAGCTTCTGTTACCAAGACAAACTCATTGTGTGTGTGTTTAAGCATACTTTGCAATAATTCTCATTCTCACGTTTTCACAGAATGGAAAAGTGTGATGTGAAGGCTGTTCATCCTACTGAATGAATAAAGAGTAAGTGATGAAGAATGATGGTTGAGGTGTATCTGTGCGTCTCACCTGTGGTGTCCGGTGTATTTTGCTCCTTTGATGTGGCCGATGCCCCTGCAGCCCGGGGTTGGACACACACCCTGCGTCACGGAGCTCTTCATGTCTGACAGCCCTGCGTGAGCTGCAGAAAAACACAACACATACACACACACACACACACACACACACACACACACACACACACACACACACAGAGAGTGAGCCTGGGACATCAGCCTGCAGTAGAAAGGCGTTTGTACAGCGTTACTCGTCCTCTAGTGAGCTGCAGCTATTTCAGTTCATCACACACACACACACACACACACACACAGTGACACACTCTCTCACACACACAGAGACACACACACGCTCTCTCTCACACACACACACACACACACACACACACACACACACACACACACACACTCACACACAC
>NW_015546028.1:83964-91070 GCF_001515605.1 Sinocyclocheilus anshuiensis | reverse complement strand
GCGCTGCAAAAAACACCAACACACACACACACACACACACACACACACACACACAGAGAGAGTGAGCCCGGGACATCAGCCTGCAGTAGAAAGGCGTTTGTACAGCGTTACTCATCCTCTAGTGAGCTGCAGCTATTTCAGTTCATCACACACACACACACACACGGATTATAATAACACTTCATACATCATGCTAAACACAGTAAAATTTCACATCTTTCAGGTCAGGCCAGTAATTCATCATGTGATCTATAAGTGTGGCATAATGGGAACAGACACACATACACACACTCTCTTTCTCACACTCACAGAGACACACACACACACACACACACACACTCTCTCTCACACACACAGAGACACACACACTCTCTCTCTCTCTCTCTCACACACACACAAACACACAAACACACATACACATACTAATAGAAGGCCCAGACAATAGGAGGACAGAGTGAAGGTTCTCGCACGCACGCACGCGCGCGCGCACACACACACACACACACACACACACACACACACACACACACACTTCAGGTGGATGCACCTATGTTACAAGCTCTCAAACCTGCATTTAAAATTCTGCATAAATGTGGAATAATTTTATCAGTATCATTTTAGTACTATTTTAGTTAAACTAAATGCAAAAGTTAAACTAAATGCAAATGAGAAATTTCACCTTGGCAACTCGCTGAAATAAAATATGTTTTTTACATTTTACTTTTTTAAATAAAATGTTTTCTATATTTTACTTTTTTTGTTTTTTTTTAACTTCCTGCTTCAAAAACGAATGCTGAGCAACGGACTGTAATGTATAGAGGAATGAAAATATGGAATGATTTGCCATGATTGGACATTACATATTTTTTAATAAGTAAAATCTTTAAATGAATATTTAATGGCACAGTATACAGCAAATTGTTGATTTGGATGTTTTGAATGAATTTTGGGTTTGTATGTTTTATTGAATTTACTTTTTTGAAATGTAGTTTTGTATTTTCTTACATGCTTTTTAATGTATTTCTTTATTTGGATCCAAACAAACAAATATTTTTCAGTTAACGTTTATTTGAAGCAAAATAACATAACTAAATCTCAGCAAGACATATTTCTCAATAATGTACTTTATATGGAGATTGCGTGCTCTTATGCACGAGCTTGTATTGCAGCTCAAGTGTCTGTCGTGTGAGTGTGAGAGTAAGCAGAGACTCACGGAGCGGAGGTTCGAGCGGGTGACCCGTCCTGGAGCACCAGCCCACGGGATGAAGATCCGGCAGGTCTGAATCCACCCAGAAGTCAAACTTCTCATGCCAGCCGTCGAAATGCACCTGAGCAACAATAAACCAAACCACAATAACAGACCAGCATTCATTCGGATCATTCACATACAGTTTCTCTTAGTCTAAAAATGAACCAATAAATGAATTATTTGGTAACACTTTATTTTAAGGTGTCCTTGTTACACGTTACATGTACTTACTAATATAATAACAATAAATTATGCATAATTACATAAAAGTAACAACCCTATATAGCAAGTACATGTAGTTAAATAATATTACTCAGTACTACACTGTAACAAGGACACCTTAAAATAAAGTGTAACCAATTATTTTCTTCACAGACAGAACTATATACACTGTCATTCAAAAGATTTGGGTTCAGGAAGATTTAAATTTTGAAAGAGGCGAATACTTTTATTCCTCAAGGACGCATAAAATTGATCAAAAGTAACAGTGAAGACATTTAGAATGTTACAAAGATTTGTTTCAGATAAATGCTGTTCGAACTTGTGTTTGTTTGAACATTCGGTAACACTTTACATTATTTGTTACCGTTAGTTAATGTATTAACTAACACGAATGAACAATACATTTATTACACAATTTGTAAATCTT
Source organism: Sinocyclocheilus anshuiensis (assembly GCF_001515605.1). Classification (NCBI taxonomy): domain Eukaryota; kingdom Metazoa; phylum Chordata; class Actinopteri; order Cypriniformes; family Cyprinidae; genus Sinocyclocheilus; species Sinocyclocheilus anshuiensis. Next base: position 89,172 of record NW_015546028.1, on the reverse strand, counting down.
TGTTAATGTTAGTTAATAAAAACACAGTCGTTCATTGTTTGTTCATGTTAGTTCACAGTGCATTAACTAATGTTAACAAACACAACTTGTGATTTTAATAATGCATTAGTAAATGCTGAAATGAACAAACTAAGACGAACAAATGCTGTAGAAGTATTGTTCATTCTTAGTTCGTGTTAACTAATGCAGTTAACTAATGTTAAGTAATGAACCTTATTGTAAAGTGTTACTGAATTTCTGTTCATCTGTGAATCCTGAAAAATAAAATGCATCACAGTTTCCACAGAAATATTGTGCAGCACAACTGTTTTCAACATTGATAATAATCAGAAATGTTTCTTGAGCAGCAAATCAGCATATTAGAATGATTTCTGAAGATCATGTGACACTGAAGACTGGAGGAATGATGCTGAAAATACAGCTGCGCATCACAGAAATACATTACAGTTTAACAGAGATTCACATAGAGAACAGCTGTTTTAAATCATAAAAATATTTCACATTTTTACTGTATTTTTGAACACATAAATTGAGCTTTGGTTAGCAAAAACATTTAAAAAAATCTTAATTATTCCAAACTTTTGAAAAGTACAGTAGGTGTACAGCTCTGCTCATGGATATCTAGTGAAAACTCAAAAACAGTCTGACATGAGCTCATGTGACTGAAATAAAGACTAGAAATGATTTGGAAGATGGATCATTTAAAATAAGGGTAAACGTAGGGCTGGACGATATGGTAAAAATGTATATCACGATATATTTCTTAATTTCGGTCGATGCGATATAATTCCGATGTCGATATGAACATTATTTATCTGAAATAGAAATCTGTTGTAACATTATAAATGCCTTTATCATCACTTTCGATCAATTTTAAGCATCCTTGCTAAATAAAAGTATTAAATTCTATCATTTCTTTCCCAAAAAAATAATAAAAATGATACTGAATGGAATAGTGTATAATGTTACAAAAGCTTTTTATTTCAGATAAATGCTGATCTTTGGATCTTTCTATTCATCAAAGAATCCTGAAAAAAATGTACTCAACTGTTTTAAATATTAATAATCAGCAAATCAGCATATTATAATGATTTCTGAAGATCATGTGACACTGAAGACTGGAGTAATGATGCTGAAACAAATGTGCTTCAGCCAGAAAAAAGGGTATGAAAAGTGCTCCGAGTCGCTGCAGAAAACAAAAAAATTGAACAACAAAAACTGAAACTGTTGCTGGAGACGGGGCTTATTATTGAAAATGCAAACTGATTCTCTGCCAGCAGGAGGCGCTTTTAGAGCGGTAGAACTAGCGGTTTCCCGGTAACGGCTGTAAACAAAGCAGCTCCGCTCATGAACGCTACTTTATCAGATCAAATGAAAACGCCACGAAACTATTCTGAAGACAGTCAATTCCCTTCAGAGATACATTCATATAAAACACCCGCGCCGCGTTTTGATTTTGAAACGTGCATTGCTCATGTTTATTCAACGAAGTCAAACGCCACAAATAAATCAATGTATGGCAAACACTGGAAATGCATATCGAAATATCGGAAATGTGTTTAAAAATCATATCACCGTTATTGAAAAAAATAATCTCGCGATACATATTGATATTGAATTATTGTCCAGCCCTATGTAAACGTAAACAATAAATCATCAGTCCATTTGATCTTGCATGAAAACCATCGAGTCTAATGTTGTTTATCAGGAATTTTTACAAAGACTGCGGATGATTTAATCAGTCAAGCTGTGACTAGAAGCCGGACTCTTCCTCACTTTGACTCTGTGGTCTTCGGTGTCGGAGACGGTGGCCACGCGGATCAGCATGGGGTTTCGTCTGTCCACTGCCTCCAGCTTCATGTGCGTCTGGAAGCCGTGTGGAGATCTCTGCAGGAACACACAGCGCTCAGAACACATCTATTTTAGCTTACTGACAGATTAAAAAATCAGTCTTAGGCCTGGTTTCACAGACAGGGCTTAGACTAAGCCAGGATTCGGCCATAGTTCAATTAGGACATTTAAGTTATTTTTTATAAACGTGCCTTAGATGTGCCTGGTGTGCATCTCGAGACAAAACAAAGGCACTGATATATTTAAAGATCAATCAGTGCAAGTTTCTTTCAGTTGAAACAGCTCAGATTTACACTTAAGTCTGGGACTAAGCTTAAGCCTTGTCTGTGAAACCGGGGGTTAATGTATTTCACAACACTTCAGCATGTTATTCTTATTAAGTGAGGGTCATCTTTTATGATTTTTTACCCAAGCACAGTCTCTGAGAACCTGAAACACTGAACTTCTGGAGACTCCAGGAAGCTTGCAATTCTGGAAAACGTAGACTAAACACATCTATTTTAGCTTACTGACAGATTAAAAAATCAGTCTTAGGCCTGGTTTCACAGACAGGGCTTAGACTAAGCCAGGATTCGGCCATAGTTCAATTAGGACATTTAAGTTATTTTTTATAAACGTGCCTTAGATGTGCCTGGTGTGCATCTCGAGACAAAACAAAGGCACTGATATATTTAAAGATCAATCAGTGCAAGTTTCTTTCAGTTGAAACAGCTCAGATTTACACTTAAGTCTGGGACTAAGCTTAAGCCTTGTCTGTGAAACCGGGGGTTAATGTATTTCACAACACTTCAGCATGTTATTCTTATTAAGTGAGGGTCATTTTTTATGATTTTTTACCCAAGCACAGTCTCTGAGAACCTGAAACACTGCACTTCTGGAGACTCCAGGAAGGTTGCAATTCTGGAAAACGTAGACTAAATGTTTCCTGATGGTTTTAAACCTAATTCTTCACATTAATTCTTAAATCTTTTGCCGTTAACATGTGTCTTTTCTTCGCTGACCCAGTGAGCAGTTCGCTGTCCAATGGTCACGTCTTAACTTTGCATTTTCTGTATTGCATTAGTTTTGAATATTTCTCATGGGGATTGAATAATTTTGGACTTTTCAGTCTTGAGTTAAACCTCTTTTTTGGCTCATTTTATCAGTAAAAGTAAACATGCCTAATAATTCTGCACACCTGATTATAAGGAGTTTTTCACTTCCAGCCTTCATGGACAATTACATATCACTCATAAATGATTAAATACAAAATTAATAGTAGTTATTAAGATTGACGTGGTTTGGAATTGGAATTGATCAGAATATCAACGTGCCTAATAATTATGCATGCGGTGTGTGTATATATATATATATATATATATATATATATATTAAGCTAACTGAGACTTGTTATAACACTTGCATATCATTGGTTTTGATTGCTTCTATTGTCCTCATTTGTAAGTCGCTGTGGATAAAAGCGTCTGCTAAGTGTCTAAATGTAAATGTATTATGAAGCGTGTCTCACCACACTGAAGGCTTGACTGGGAGCCGCAGACACACCTGCGTCCTCCATATATTCCTCCCAGACGAAGTGCTCTGGGTTCGGGTGTCCTACAACAATCACAATCACACAAACTAACCTGTACGTTCCACTCACAGACATAAACACACATTAAACAGGCTTTTACTGCCATGTGTTCACATTTTCAGCTTCGCCATGTGCAACACAACACACACGTGTTTCGCGGTGTAATAAAGAATAAGAAAATGAAAACTGTTATGAAACATTTATGGATGAACCTCAGGAACATATCTTGGTCAAACAATAAGAAATTACAATAAGGTTCTACATTAGTTAACATGAACTAACAATGAAAAATACTTCTACAGCCTTTTATTAATTAATTCTATAGCCTATGATTAATCTTAGCTTAATGTTCATTTCAACATTTAAAAAGTTCATTCAAAAGTTGTGTCTTAATATTATGTAATGGATAACAATTTATAAATATGCTAACAAACATATTGCTCATTGTTAGTTAATGCATTATGTTATATTTATTATATTATTAATTAAATTAGTTGCATATAGTAAAGTTAAACACTTTAAAGTGTGACCCAAAATTATATTATATTATATTAAAGTTTAATGCACTGAGCAAAGTTAACTAATAGGACCTTACTTTAAAGTGTGACCAAACTTATATTCTATTCTATTTTAATGCACTGAGCAAAGTTAACTAATAGGACCTTACTTTAAAGTGTGACCAAAATTCTATTCTATTCTATTCTAAGTTAATGCACTGAGCAAAGTTAACTAAAAGGACCTTAATTTAAAGTGTGACCCAAAATTCTATTCTATTCTAAGTTAATGCACTGAGCAAAGTTAACTAATAGGACCTTACTTTAAAGTGTGACCCAAAATTCTATTCTATTCTAAGTTAATGCACTGAGCAAAGTTAACTAATAGGACCTTACTTTAAAGTGTGACCCAAAATTCTATTATATTATATAATGTATTAGAGCTCTGAAAGCAGCAGTATGTTTGTATCGAATGTGTTTTTTTCTGTGTGCAGTTTATCAATTCTAGTCACATTTACATCTACAGTGCTTTAAACAACACAGATTATTTCAGAAGCAGCTTCATAATAATAAACCGGAAAACAACAGAATCAATTCTGTTATTAAATTCTACATCTGTGCAGGACTGTAAGACGGCTTCATTCATCACTGTGCATTTAATTACAACTCGCACTGGGTAATTAGTGTTTGACAGTTAGTCTGTGGTGCAAATAAATGAGTCTGAATATAAAGAGCCAATACAAGATGTTGACATTAACGCTGAGCGCGAATATAAGTAATTTCAAGTGGAACCGCAAGAGTTTGTCCTTCCAGATAAGCAGCTTTTTGCTGTTTGCTCCTGTAAATAACACGAGGAGTGTTTAATACCCAGCGTCTGTAATGAAATCTCTCAGCTCACCGCACACCATCACATCAGACGTGAACGCCGTGAGCTACAGACGTGTGAATCTCAACACAAGATCTGATCTGAAACGCTCTCGGATCATTCCCATCACATCCACGAGCGGTCCTCTCTAAACGCTTCTGCATGCAGTCATGTGACAGCAGTAACACTGAACGCATGAGGAATATGATTCTCACCCTGAGGAGCTGTGAGCGGCCGGCCGTGATCCTGACACCAGCCCACCGGGTGAATGTAGGGGCTGCTGGAGTCACACCTGAAGAAACACAGAACACACCGTCAACCTGCTGGACTCACTTCATAACACATCATTTTTGTTTTATTTAAATTTGTGTCATTTTCTTGTGTGCATTTGTCATTCTCATTTATTTTTATTTTATTTGAATTTTAGT
>NW_015546028.1:80847-83242 GCF_001515605.1 Sinocyclocheilus anshuiensis | reverse complement strand
AATTTCTTTTGTGCATTTGTCATTCTCATTTATTTTCATTTTATTTAAATTTTAGTCATTTTCTTATGTGCATTTGTCATTCTCATTTATTTTCATTTTATTTGAATTTTAATTAATTTATTTTGTTCATTTGTCATTCTCATTCTCATTTATTTGTATTTTATTTAAATTTGAGTAATTTCTTATGTGCATTTGTCATTCTCATTTATTTTTATTTTATTTAAATTTTAGTAAATTTCTTTTGTGCATTTGTCATTTTTATTTATTTTCATTTTATTTAAATTTTAGTAATTTTCTTATATGCATTTGTCATTCTCATTTATTTTTATTTTTATTTAAATTTTAGTAAATTTCTTATGTGCATTTGTCATTCTAATTTATTTGTATTTTATTTAAATTTTAGTCATTTTCTTATGTGCATTTGTCATTCTCATTTATTTTCATTTTATTAATTTTAGTAAATTTCTTTTGTGCATTTGTCATTTTTATTTATTTTCATTTTATTTAAATTTTAGTAATTTTCTTATGTGCATTTGTCATTCTCATTTATTTTCATTTTATTAATTTTAGTAAATTTCTTTTGTGCATTTGTCATTTTTATTTATTTTCATTTTATTTAAATTTTAGTAATTTTCTTATGTGCATTTGTCATTCTCATTTATTTTCATTTTATTAATTTTAGTAAATTTCTTTTGTGCATTTGTCATTTTTATTTATTTTCATTTTATTTAAATTTTAGTAATTTTCTTATGTGCATTTGTCATTCTCATTTATTTTCATTTTATTAATTTTAGTAAATTTCTTTTGTGCATTTGTCATTTTTATTTATTTTCATTTTATTTAAATTTTAGTAATTTTCTTATGTGCATTTGTCATTCTCATTTATTTTCATTTTATTAATTTTAGTAAATTTCTTTTGTGCATTTGTCATTTTTATTTATTTTCATTTTATTTAAATTTTAGTAATTTTCTTATGTGCATTTGTCATTCTCATTTATTTTCATTTTATTAATTTTAGTAAATTTCTTTTGTGCATTTGTCATTTTTATTTATTTTCATTTTATTTAAATTTTAGTAATTTTCTTATGTGCATTTGTCATTCTCATTTATTTTCATTTTATTAATTTTAGTAAATTTCTTTTGTGCATTTGTCATTTTTATTTATTTTCATTTTATTTAAATTTTAGTAATTTTCTTATGTGCATTTGTCATTCTCATTTATTTTCATTTTATTAATTTTAGTAAATTTCTTTTGTGCATTTGTCATTTTTATTTATTTTCATTTTATTTAAATTTTAGTAATTTTCTTATGTGCATTTGTCATTCTCATTTATTTTCATTTTATTAATTTTAGTAAATTTCTTTTGTGCATTTGTCATTTTTATTTATTTTCATTTTATTTAAATTTTAGTAATTTTCTTATGTGCATTTGTCATTCTCATTTATTTTCATTTTATTAATTTTAGTAAATTTCTTTTGTGCATTTGTCATTTTTATTTATTTTCATTTTATTTAAATTTTAGTAATTTTCTTATGTGCATTTGTCATTCTCATTTATTTTCATTTTATTAATTTTAGTAAATTTCTTTTGTGCATTTGTCATTTTTATTTATTTTCATTTTATTTAAATTTTAGTAATTTTCTTATGTGCATTTGTCATTCTCATTTATTTTCATTTTATTAATTTTAGTAAATTTCTTTTGTGCATTTGTCATTTTTATTTATTTTCATTTTATTTAAATTTTAGTAATTTTCTTATGTGCATTTGTCATTCTCATTTATTTTCATTTTATTAATTTTAGTAAATTTCTTTTGTGCATTTGTCATTTTTATTTATTTTCATTTTATTTAAATTTTAGTAATTTTCTTATGTGCATTTGTCATTCTCATTTATTTTCATTTTATTAATTTTAGTAAATTTCTTTTGTGCATTTGTCATTTTTATTTATTTTCATTTTATTTAAATTTTAGTAATTTTCTTATGTGCATTTGTCATTCTCATTTATTTTCATTTTATTAATTTTAGTAAATTTCTTTTGTGCATTTGTCATTTTTATTTATTTTCATTTTATTTAAATTTTAGTAATTTTCTTATGTGCATTTGTCATTCTCATTTATTTTCATTTTATTAATTTTAGTAAATTTCTTTTGTGCATTTGTCATTTTTATTTATTTTCATTTTATTTAAATTTTAGTAATTTTCTTATGTGCATTTGTCATTCTCATTTATTTTTATTTTATTTAAATTTTAGTAAATTTCTTATGTGCATTTGTAATTTTTATTTATTTTCATTTTATTTAAATTTTTGTAATTTTCTTATGTGCATTTGTCATTCTCATTTATTTTCATTTTATTTAAATTTTAGTAAATTTCTTTTGTGCATTTGTCATTTTT
>NW_015546028.1:67836-79341 GCF_001515605.1 Sinocyclocheilus anshuiensis | reverse complement strand
TGCATTTGTCATTCTCATTTATTTTAATTTTATTTAAATTTTAGTCATTTTCTTATGTGCATTTGTCATTCTCATTTATTTTCATTTTATTAATTTTAGTAAATTTCTTTTGTGCATTTGTCATTTTTATTGATTTTCATTTTATTTAAATTTTACTAATTTTCTTATCTGCATTTGTCATTCTCATTTATTTTAATTTTATTTAAATTTTAGTCATTTTCTTATGTGCATTTGTCATTATTTATTTTAATTTTATTAAAATTTTAGTAAATTTCTTATGTGCATTTGTCATTATAATTTATTTGTATTTTATGCATTTGTCATTCTCATTTATTTTAATTTTATTTAAATTTTAGTAAATTTCTTTTGTGCATTTGTCATTTTTATTTATTTTCATTTTATTTGAATTTTACTAATTTTCTTATCTGCATTTGTCATTTTCATTTATTTTCATTTTATTTAAATTTTAGTAAATTTCTTTTGTGCATTTGTCATTCTCATTTATTTTAATTTTATTTAAATTTTACTAATTTTCTTATCTGCATTTGTCATTTTCATTTTCATTTATTTTTATTAATTATTTTTTATTTATTTATTGTTTATTTTATTCTACTTTTAGTTATCTCTTATGTGCTTTTGTCATTTTTATTTGTTAATTTCAGTTTTTATTGTTTTAGTACTTCATGTTCCTATTAAGATTTTATTTTTATTTGACCTTTACGTACCTTTACTTTACTTAAGGTTTTTTATTTAAAACCTTTAGTTTTAGTTAAGGTTTAGTTTCATTTATTTCCAGTTATTAATTTCAGTGAATTAAAATGAACTTTAACTACAACATTATAACTTTTATTTATATACTACTATATATTTTCCTTCAGATTTTGAATTAGCTTTTATTTTTATATTTTTAAAAGTTTAATTTTCATTAAAATTTTTAGTAATTTTGATATATGCTTTTGTAATTTTTTATTAAATATTTCTATTTATCTTTAACAAACATTTTATTTCCATTGCACTTTAAGTTTTTTTTAAATGTAAGTTTTTCATCTAATGTTTATATTTTATTTCAGCTTGCTTAATAGTTTTAGTTAATATCAAACTGCTGTATTAAAGAGGTCCTATTATGCTTTTTCACTTTTTGAATTTTAGTCAGTGTGTGTGTTTGGGCATAAAAAAGATCTTCAAACTTACAAATCTCAAAGTCAGATTACAAAGTCAGTTTGTAATCAATTACGAGACTACAGTGTTTCCCATACATTGAGTGCGGGTGTTTTTCTATCACTGTATTTCTGAAGGAAACCGACTGTCTTCAGAAAATTGGATGTCATTTTCATGTAATCTTCTTGCATGTAATGTCTGATAAAGCAGTGTTTTTGAGCGGAGTGCTGCTTTGTGTGCAGCCGTTACCGGGGAAACCCTGATCTCTACTCCAACAGCGCCTCCTGCTGGCAGAGAATGAGTTTGCATGCCGCCTGGGAAACACTGGACTACGCTATAAATAAATTCAACTGTATAACAGTTTCACTGCAATTCATGTTATAATGTTAGAATTAAATAACAATAAAAATAATACATATGCACTTATCTGTACATAGTAAATGCAGTTATTTTTAAGCGGTTGTTGACATCCTATCTAAAACGTGATTTACCCAAAAAAAACAACAACAACAATAACGTTACCACGCTAATATGTCTTGCAATATCCGTGCGTACAAAGGTGCTTTTCTCATTTTTTCTGTTATTTGTATTAAATATTTCAATTTATCTTTAAATTAATTTCAGTTGCGGTAATTTTCTTATGTGCTTTTGTCATTCTCATTTATTTTTATATTATTTAAACTTCAGTCATTTTCTTATGTGCTTTTGTCATTTTCATTTATTTTTATTTGATTTAAACTTTAGTAATTTTCTTATGTGCTTTTGTCATTTTTATTAAACATTTCAATATATCTTTAATTTATTTTATTTCAGTTTTAGTCATTTTGGTGCTTTTTAATACTACTTTTTAGATTTCATTTATTTTATTTTACTTCTAGTTTTAGTTAAGAGTTACTTTAACAAATTTTTTTTACAGTTATTTAATTAATTTAATTAATTGAATTTAATGATTCAACTTGAACTTTAGCATTATTTACATACTATTATAGTTTTTATTCATATGTTAGATGTTATTTTTATATCTTCAGACTTCATTTTAATTGCATTTTTTGTCATTTTTATTTATATTTATTTTATTTCAGTTTTTGTAAATGTAGTACTTCAACGTAATATAGATACATGGTAACATTGCTTCAAGGAATATCATGGTATTCCCACGATATAAGTGGATTACCATGGCATTTACCCGTATAACCACATAAAGAAGGCCTGTGTGTTTAACTAGCATGACTGTGACGGGTTAGTTAGTGTTCCTCACCAGTAGTCGTAGGTGTCGTCCCAGTTGTCGAAGTGCACTAGGAAGCGCTGGTCCACGATGTCGGCTACGCTGGCCACACACACCAGACACGGGTTCTTACGATCCACCGCCTCCAGCTTCATGCCCACCTCAAACACCGAGCCGCTCGACTCCTGTGACGAGAAACCGCTCGTTAGTGACATTCACAACATCTCTAATCTGTGTTCAGATGAGTCGTGAGTCATGACCAGCGCTGGGGAAACTTACTTTTAAAAGTGATGCGTTACAGTGTTGCGTTACTCCCTAAAAAAGTAACGAATTACGTTACTTAGTTACTTTTTATGGAAAGTAATGCGTTATGTTACTTTTGAGTTACTTTTTAAATCTGGGAAGTGCTTGCTTGTTTGTTTTTAATATAAAAAGTTCTTCTTTTACAAATGTAAAGCCCTTTCACAACAAAGTGAAGTGAATGCGTCTCAAGCTGAAGGAAATGTAATTTCACGTCTGTACAGTAGAGGGCGCAGCTCAAACTAATCTCAGGAAGAATATGACGCAGGAGAAGAAAGTTCAACACTATTCAGCAATAACTAAAATTAAACACAAATGTGTCATTTTTGATTATTAGTATGGTTGAAGTGGATCATCGAAGGTCAGTAGTAAAGACACTGGTTAATAAAATGGGATTAAATACAAATTATATTTGTCTTATTTAACAATTATTGCAGGTTTGTATAATATTCTGAGTTTGCATTTGACTGTTTTTATAGATTTTGAGGAACACTGAATGTGTTTGTGTGCAGTGAGATGAGTAAACACATGTCGATATTTAGTCTAGAACTACAGTAAGATCATGTTCACACACAACACTCTGCACTTACTCCTGATTTCTGTCACCATGGCAACACCAGAGCTGTCACTCAACACATGGAAACAAAGTAACTCAGACTTCCTTCTAAATTAACAAGTAATGCGTTACTTTCCTAGTTACTTTAAAAAAGTAATCTGATTACGTAACTCGTGTTTCCCTCAACACTGGTAATGACGGACTTACGCTGGATCTGAAGAGGTTCTCTGGTGCTGCTTGAGCGTTACAGGCCTCCAGATATTTCTCCCAGTTAAAATCGTTCGGCTTGTAACCTGACCACACAAAATACAGAATACATAAATCAGAAAGATGACGACACTAAACACATCTGGGTCACATTTCACCTTAAAATCTAAAGAAAAATTGAAGGAATAATATTTCACATAAACACAAATGCATGAAGAAGTTTGGCATTTTAAAAATAATAATGAAACAGATTTCTCAAACCGATAGCGCATGCTTCAGCGATTCCCATTACTGCAAGAGTTTTATTTACAGTATTAAATTAATTAATAAATAATAAAATAAACAAATAAATAAAAATAAAATCAGAACAAGCTGAAGAGTGTTCAACAAACACTACAATGATTTGTTTTCCAGAAAAAATATTTAAACACCTTTTAAACAAGACAAATTCACATGAGGCAAAATAAAATAAAAAGATAATAAATAAAAAGATATTTTAGAGAACATTTATTGAATTAACTTTTAAATTGTAATTGAAGTTTTAGTCACTTTGTCACATGCTTTATTTTTACTCTTTAATATTTCTATTTATCCTTATTTTATTTCAGCATTTCAGTAATTTTAGTAATTTCAGTTTAATTTCTTGTTTCAGCTTTACTTCTATTAATGAAAACGATTTTCAATAGCTTTAGTTAACAATAACAATAAAAAATAAAGAATAAAAATGATAATGAATAAAAATAATAAATGTTTTTATTTAAATCAGAATAAACAGAAAAATGTACAACAAATGGTGCAATTATTTTTTTTCCAGAAAAACATCTAAACTAAATTTACCTAAAATGACCAGATGTTTCAGAGGAAATACATTAAATTAACTGTTATTTTTATTATTATAATTATCTGGTTTTTAAACCTCATATATATATATATATATATATATATATATATTAGGGCTGCATGATAAGATGCGCGTTAAACATCGCATGCAATTTATCGTGCAGCCCTAATAAATATATATATGGTTTTTTTTGCTAATTTTGTGGTGACTCCAGACATCTTCTGTACTGCTTTAATGAGATTCCCCCATCAGCTCCATATACTGGATTTAATCTATTATTCTCAATGTCACAGCTCATATCTAGATGACATGTTTATTATCTTACAGAAGACCAAACAGCAGGCACAGGATGATAATGGAGCCAAAATGCAGCAGAACTAACGCACCTTTGGGCGGATGGAGTTTGTGTCCCGTCGACTCGCACCATCCTGCTGGTTTAATGTCAGGAGCGTCTGCGTTTACCCAGAAGTCATAGCACTCGGAGTAACCATCGATATGCAGCCGCAGACGGAAGCCAATCACCTTCAACAACAACGACAGGAATCTCAATCTCAAGCAGACATGTTAACATGATGCTACACTCACCGGCAATACTCCAAACAAGCACAAAAACACAACAGATCAGAAAAAATCATCCATTTAACTTCAAAGCAATTCATTTCTACATTGTTTTATGCATTGCAGCAATGCATTCTGGGACAGCCTCCTCTCTGAAGAATACATGTGCATCTGCTTTTTGTTCATAAATTAAAGCCATGACAACGACTACAGCTACATCCATCATCAGAAACATTCAATAAATAAAAAGTATATACAAACATCAAACAAAAACCAAATGCATTAAAAAAGGAAATTTATATTTAATAAAAAAAAACTTTCACTTCATTAAAAATATTGATTACAGTTTGCTCGAAGCCGTTATGCATAATGCATTATAAAGGTATGTATAATGTAAAGCATTATATTTTTAAATAAGTTACTGTAACCAAAAAATAAATGCATTATAATATTAGCATATTCCTTGTTACATCTAAAATTAGTCTGTCGTGTGTTTTAATGCATTATACTTTCTCAAGATGTAACAAAGAATAGATAAGAATTATAACTGTGGTTACAATTATTCATGAGATCAGAGACAATGCATTATAAGGTGCATTACAAGGTGTAATTAATGCATCAAAAATATTTTATATTTATATATATATATATATATATATGTGTGTGTGTGTGTGTGTGTGTGTGTGTGTGTGTAGGCTTTATATAAAGTGCTACCAAAGTAATGCTTTTAATTATGCATGCAGGTTAAGTGTCAAAATCTTGTAAACACATTAATTAAAGTCTTTATATATACACACAATGCATTATACAATTATTTTTCATGCATTAATTATGTCGTCATGCATATTATAATGCATTGTTTGATCCTTGAATTATTGTTATAATACATTATAACACTTATCTATTCATAGTTACATCCTTAGAAAGGATAATGCATTAAACCACAACAAACAACCAATGCATGTTAACTTTGGTTACAATTATTTATGCAATGCTGTAATGCATTACAATGCACGTTATGGATACCTTTATAATGCATTGCACATACAGGCGACTCTTTGAGTGCTTAATGAGCGCAAGAGAGCGAGCAACAGCAGTGACGAGAGAGTTTCTGACCTCGGCCACAGACAGCACACAGAACATGGACGGATGCAGCGGGTCGATGCCTTCCAGCCGCATCCCCACCTTAAAGCCATTCCTGCTGTCGGGAAACGCCTGGAACTAGAAGAGAAAACGCAAGCGCTCAGAGACAAGAAGAACCGGCGGACATCTTCAAGGAGTTGCCATGGCAACCGCCTCCAGTGTTTCCGAGGGGAGCAGAAGACCAGTCGCATCCCTTCAGAAACAATCAGAGCATCGGCGCTCCACACGACGCAGACAGCAGCTGGAGGCGATCGCATCTGTACAATGAACGACTCGATGCTGGGGTTCAGTGCATTTGGCCTACTATTACATTACATTCTAGTCTCTCTAAAAACAGTCATGACATTTATGCATCTGGCAGACGCTTCTAATCAAAGCCAATAAATTTGATCAGTTCATGCTTTCACTGGAAATCAAACCAATGACCTCAGCATCATAAGTGCAGGACAGTCTGCACTAAAAGACTCATTTTATGCATCAAAGGAATAGGCAATTTCTTCATCAGGTTTGTAGAAATGTAGCATTGCATCAGTGTCTCAGCAATGGATGCTCTGCAGTGAATGGGTGCCGTCAGAATGAGAGTCCAAACAGCTAATAAAAATATCACAATAATCCACAGCACTCCAGTCCATCAGTTAACATCTGGAGAAGACAAAAGCTGAAACTAATCCAGCATTAAGACATTTTTAATGTCTAAAATGTGAGTCCATAATCCATAATAACGCTTCTTCCAGTGAAAAAGTGTTCTGGTCTGAATCAGGAGAGAAATAATATGTGGCTGGATTTTGATGTGAGAGACGACAGCAGATGGACGTTTTCACTGGAGGAAGCGTTATTATGGATTATAGACTCAATGTATTTCAGTTAAAAACATCCTAATGCTGGATTTGTTCATGCGTTCATTTGAAATGAATCTGCATCAGAGTGATATTTTGCTGTGTTGAGAGTGAATCTGTACCTCAGTGAAGAGCTGCAGAGGAGCGGCTTGAGATCGCTCGTCCTCCAGATACTGATCCCAGGACCACGGCTTCTTCTTGCCGCTCACCGCTGCGGAAAACACACGCAAACATCAACCCTGCCTGCTCAAAACATCTATGAAATACAGAGCAACATTAGACACACTAGATAACATGAAGCCAGACTCATCGGCACAGTGTGTGTTTTTATAAAGCATGCAAGAAGATTCTGTTTCCTGCCTTGTGAAGTAGAAACTTTATTCTTCATCTTTGTGGCTTCGTCTTTCGGTCGCTCCTGAGAGGAAGCAGAAAGTCTCATCAGTGTGTTCTGAGAGTCACTGAAGATCAGAGGTCAGGGGTCAGAGGTCAGGGTACTCACACGCAGACTGTACTCGTCTGACACGCTTCTGGGGTTCAAACTGTGTTTCTTTCTCTTGCGGTCTTCACTCTGCATCATTAGAAATCGCTCTGCAAAAATACAGGAAAAATTTGAAATATTTTTATGATTTCAAACAGCAGTTTTCTATGTGAATCTCTGTTAAACTGTAATTCCAAAATAAAAGTTTTTGTTTACATAATATATGTGTGTATTGTGTATATTTGTTATGTATATATAAATGTACACACATACAGTGTATTTTTTGAAAATATTTAAATGTATTTAAGTCTATATGTTCATATAATTTATATTATATATAAATATATTTAATATATGAACATAACATATTTTTCTTAAATATATACATGCATGCGTGTGTATTTAAATATACATAATAAATATGCACAGTACATACACATACAGTATATTATGTAAACAAAAACTTATTTTGGATGTGATTAATCGTTTGACAGCACTAAAATCAATATGACTGTTATTTTTTACAATTTATTTAATTATTTTAACTATATATATATATATATATATATACACACACACACACACATATATATATAAATATATAGTTAAATGATGAAATAAAAATTAAACACAACAAAAAATATTACCATTGTAATGTAAAACGTATAATAATTTTTTTTTATTATTTATTTTTTTAATAATTAAATTAAAGCAACACAATTAAATATTATACAATTTTATACAATTAAACATTTCTATTTAAATGTAGTATTTGAAAATAATAATTTTATTTTACAGTACACCTACTAATATTTGTCGTCTTTTTAAATTTCCAAATGTTAAACCAAAGAGCTTATAATGTGACCTAAAAAAAATGTTGGTTGTTGACAAATTTACATATATCCTTATGTAAATATTTATATGCACATTTTTGGCAATCAATGTTATTAACAGATGCTGAACGCTGAGAAAAAAAAAAGTGCATAGAATTACTTAAATCAAAGATTTGATAATTACACAAGGGCATTTTGTGATTTCAGTTTTACTTTAATTAATCTTTCAGTAACTAGTCAAGTGGTTTAACCGCTCTCCTGACTAAACGAACATGATCTCTGGCTGTACTGAATGCATTCTGACGGCTGTTATTCATAACGTGAGCTAGAACAGCATCAGCACAGCAACTGAATCAGAACAGCATCAGAATAAAAACAAGCATCAGAGATGCATTGATAAATCAGAACTGACCGGCTGCTGTCCGCAGTCAGGGGTTCAGCCCAAACGCGTGCCGCTCAAACACAGGCTTCATCTGCAACGGATCACCTACAGGACCTGAGAGAGACCAGCCATGTCAGATTACTGCACATCCACCCATCAGACCACGAGAGACGCGGCAGAAACTAAAACCATTCAAAATAACCGCTTCATAACTTGAAATAAAATAAAGGTTCATATAAAATATAAAAACAATTAAACTTCAAATTAAACTTATTTTATCTAGTTGTCAAGGCAACATTACTCATTTTCATTTAGTTTATTTTGAAGTACTAAAATAACAAACTAAAACTGAAATATAAAATAATAAAAACCAACCATAGACACTAAAAAGACAAGCAAAATTCTAAAACGTTAAAATTAAAATAAAAACTAATCAAATCAAATGAATAAAAAAAAATACAAAAAAACTAAAACTTTAAAATGAAAATATAAACAAAAACTAATTAAAAAAATTAATAAAAACTATAGACAAATTACTCTACAAAACATAACTTTAGTTAAAATAAAAAATATAAACAAAATAAAAAAAATATAAACAAAAACTAATTTTAAAAATTAATAAAAACAATTAATACAAATTAAAAAATCTAATAAAAATTTCTAAAACTTTAAAATAAAAATAAAAATTCTAATAACATTTTTTTTTAAACTACATAGACAAATGTAAAATAAAAAAATCTACTTAAAAATCTAAAACTTTAAAATTTAAATAGAAAACATAAAAAGAATAACAGTATCTCAATGATACTAAAATAACACTGGTATGTAAATGAGCAAGACTTCTTAAGAAATGAACAGCAAGATGTTTCAAACGGAAAACCTGAGTGTGACATCTGTGGAAATAAAAACTCAATCAAGCATAAACATGAAGGTGTAGTCTGTCCTGATGAAAGACGGAGACGTGTTTACAGAGCCGGAGGATGGGAGAGTTTGTGAGTCACAGCGCTTCTGTCCGGACTGACGAGACTCTGATCCAGTGATTAATGACTGAACACACGAAACACTGATCTTCACACGCTAGCACACACAGCAGCCTGATACACTGCCACTGAGATCGCGTCGCAAAAGGTTTTTAAATGTACAAAAAATAGGAGTGTCCACATTTAGAAACATGCAACCAAATGTGTTAATATTATAACAAATCTTTTACATTTCAGTTTCGAGAGCTGAATGTTCTTCAGGGTTTCTGAACATTTAAAAAAAATAAGTTACATGACTGTTCTAGTTGTTCATCATTTACTGGACAAGGATTCAAAAATATATATTTTTACTCTATGCAATAAAATATATATTCATAACAAAAATACCCAAGCTGTTTTAATATTTTATTAATTGATTTTCTAATCTAGATTTAAAAATCTTAGGCTTTTGCATATATCCAAGTTTTCCAAGACCAAAAGAAAGAAAGAAAGAGAAAGAAAGAGAGAAAAAAAAGAAAGTAAGAGAGAAAGAAAGAAAGAAAGAGCGAAAGAGAGAAAGAAAGAAAGAGAGAAAAAAGATAGAAAGAGAGAAAAAAGAGAGAAAGAAAGAAAGAAAAAGAAAGAAAGAAAGAGAGAAAAAAAGAGAAAGAAAGAAAAAGAGAGAAAGAGAGAAAGAGAGAAAGAAAGAGAGAAAAAAGAGAGAAAGAAAGAGAGAAAGAAAAAGAAAGAAAGAAAGAGAGAAAAAAAGAGAAAGAAAGAAAAAGAGAGAAAGAGAGAAAGAGAGAAAGAAAGAGAGAAAAAAGAGAGAAAGAAAGAGAGAAAGAAAAAGAAAGAAAGAAAGAGAGAAAAAAAGAGAAAGAAAGAAAAAGAGAGAAAGAGAGAAAGAGAGAAAGAAAGAGAGAAAAAAGAGAGAAAGAAAGAGAGAAAGAAAAAGAAAGAAAGAAAGAGAGAAAAAAAGAGAAAGAAAGAAAAAGAAAGAGAGAAAGAAAGAAAGACAGAAAGAGAGAAAGAAAAAGAAAGAAAGAAAGAAAGAGAGAAAAAAGAGAGAAAGAAAAAGAAAGAAAGAGAAAAAAAAGAGAAAGAAAGAGAGAAAGAAAGAAAGAAAGAGAGAAAAAAAGAAAAGAAAGAAAAATAAATGAACAGAAAATATATTTTTTAAATTACATATACATATTACACACATTATATTATATACAGACACTTTAAATAAACAACTGATTTGTATATTTAAAAATATAAAATATATTAATTAAAAAAATATTAATAAAGATATACATCAACACTTTTTTTAATGCTTGTCTTAAGTAAATATTAAGTCCTCTTGTGGCACTTGGACGTGTGCCGAGGCCCTCTAGTGGCCCCCGGAGCCCTGTTTGAGAAATCATCAGTCTGTCATCTTCCTGATGTCCACATGACAGTAACAGAGCTGAGTATCACACCTGCAGCGATCAGACGAGTCAGAGACACACTGCCGCTCTCCTCAGATAATCAGAGAAAACACTCACGACTGAGACCAGAGTCAGTCCACTTACTCAACACATTTCAGCTCGCGCTCTTCTCAACACCATACGGATATTACACAGCAGAAATACAGCTAGGGCCAGATAGGGCTGGGCGACATAGCTAAAAAATGTATCAACGATATAATGTTTCATATCGTTCGGTATCGATAATTATTGACATTTCTTATAACCTTTTTAAAACAAAGAGCAATAAAAAAAAATGCTTAAATTTAACCACTGTATTTATAATTAACACAATTTATTGAGACAAACAACAAATATTTTTTGTTTTAACAGTCAACCACAATAAAAATGAAACAAATATCTAATTTCTAATGTTTTATATGCAGATTAAATAGGTCTTTATTGTATAGGTCTAATTGGCTCAATGAGCAAAATAATGCAGCGCATTTAAATTGTCAACGCAAGGAAGTAACTCTATAAAAACGTGTAATACGTCTAAATTAACTCATATAAATCAAATATAATTTCGTAAATTGCATAAA
>NW_015546028.1:62514-63159 GCF_001515605.1 Sinocyclocheilus anshuiensis | reverse complement strand
ATAAACAATTATGAACAAAACAGCATCATGTATTTATGCATTGCTTAATACAAAGAGCCGAAGCACAATTCACACAGACTGCATTTAAAAACATACGAGACGCAGTGAAAAGGAATAAACCTCCACAAATTTGTGACGTGTTTTCTAAAAGTTTAAACTGTTTTATCTTTGCATGGCTACATCTCTTGTGTGACGCGAGTGCAGTTGTCGTACTTGTCCGTCTAAAAATGCGCTGAATATGTGTTCTGTGTGAATGGCTTGGTTTCGGTTTTAACCCATTCAAGATCTTCTCCACATTGAGCTTCTATATTTCTCTAATATTTTGAATGAATAACGCAGCAGCGGCGCGTCTCGTGGGCTAGACTAACAAAACATTAAAAGGGCCTAGGGCCATATATATTTGGACACTGACACAATTTTCATAATTTCGGCTCTGTATGCCACCAGAATAGAATTAAAATGAATCAATCAATATGAAATTGAAGTGCAGACTTTAAGCTTTATTCAAGGGGTTGAACAAAAATATAACAAAATGCTTAGGAATTACAACCATTTTTATACACAGTTCACCCATTTTCAGAGGCTCGAATGTAATTGGACAAATAAATATAATTAGTGGTCGACCGATATTGGTTTTTTGACAGC
>NW_015546028.1:57163-61366 GCF_001515605.1 Sinocyclocheilus anshuiensis | reverse complement strand
TGCCAAATATCGGCCGATATATCGGCCTTGGCGATATATCGGTCGACCACTAAATATAATCATAAATAAAATGTTCATGTTTAATATTTTGTTGAGAATCCTTTGACTGCCTTGCGTCTGTAACTCATGGACATCAGCAGAGACTGGGTTTCTCTTTTGTGATGCTTTGCCAGGCCTTTACTGCAGCTGACTTCAGTTGTTGTGTGTTTGTGTCTCTTTCTGCTTTAGTTTGGTCTTCAGCGAGTGAAATGCTGCTCAATCGGGTCGAGATCAGGAGATTGACTCAGCCATTGCAGAATAATCCACTGTTTTACCTTCTAAAACTCCTGGGTTGCTTTTGCTGTGTGTTTTGGGTCATCGTATATTTGTACTATGAATAGGGCCCTATGATTTCTGCGATGTGGAAAACGCGGAATCCAGTCATAAAAACAGAATTTACTGAATAACGTGGAATGTCACGGAATTTGTCAAATTTTGAATGAATTGACCACTAAATATAATCATAAATAAAATGTTCATGTTTAATATTTTGTTGAGAATCCTTTGACTGCCTTGCGTCTGTAACTCATGGACATCAGCAGAGACTGGGTTTCTCTTTTGTGATGCTTTGCCAGGCCTTTACTGCAGCTGACTTCAGTTGTTGTGTGTTTGTGTCTCTTTCTGCTTTAGTTTGGTCTTCAGCGAGTGAAATGCTGCTCAATCGGGTCGAGATCAGGAGATTGACTCAGCCATTGCAGAATAATCCACTGTTTTACCTTCTAAAACTCCTGGGTTGCTTTTGCTGTGTGTTTTGGGTCATCGTATATTTGTACTATGAATAGGGCCCTATGATTTCTGCGATGTGGAAAACGCAGAATCCAGTCATAAAAACAGAATTTACTGAATAACGTGGAATGTCACGGAATTTGTCAAATTTTTAATGAATTAATCAAAAGTAGGTCATTACACTTAAATCAAATTGCCATATGGACTAGTATCTGTAAATATTAAGCCACAAAAAGACATGAATCCTGCATGTTCTGCGTGTCTCTGTGTGAATGAATCACGACGCGCGGTTTTGTTTACTACACAAATACTCTCTAGGGGACATAAATACATGAACATCATCTCCAGAACTGCTCTGAGAGTCACTTAATGAGCATTTCATTTGAGTAAAACTAGCGTCATATCTTACATACACAGAATTGTAAAGGTATTCACGGCAACCCGTCAAAATAAAAGTTCGGTTTAACTTGAAGACATTGAGCCAGAAATACATTGTTTGAATGTACATACTACTACTACTACTAGTACTAATACTAATAATAAAATTAAAACTTTTGATAAAACATTTGATATCCAGTAAAATTTAAATTCACAACAGAATTTCTGAGGAAAATAAAAACATTTTATAAGGCTATTGTAAGAATACATTTGAATAAATTAAGTTGTTAAAGTTGTTGAAATCGAAATATACAAAATACGAAATATGAAGATTTTTCAGTTTATATACACATATCAGCTTTAATGCACTCACCACAATAACAAAAGCAGCCTACGATCAAGTTTCAGAGCAGATCAGGGTTTGTGGGGGTTTTCTGATGGCTCTGAAGGGAGAACACAAATTACAAAAATATTTAGTGAGAGAATGCGTCATGAAAGAGCAAAACAGACACTATTTTTGGAAACAGTGGCCAAAATGAGTATTCGATTTAATTTAAAATGTATAATTTAACTTACAATCTGCAAAGGAGTGGGAAAATATGTTCAAATACTTCATTTAATGTCAAAGAACTTCTCAAAATATGCAAAATAAGCTTTTTTTCACAAAATCTGTGATTTTCTCTTACTGTTTGGATGATGTAAAATAACATCACACATGTGAAAATGGGCTGAGAATTGAACAGATATTTGTAATCTGGCTCAGATTCAGACAGGAATCATGTGTTTGCGGTGTTTTTCTGCTGCGCCTTCACTGCACAAACGATTCTCAAAAGCAAAAATGCAACAAAATGCATCATATTTAGTGAGAAACTGTGACGTGAAAGAGCAAAATAGATGCTATTTTTGGAATCGGTGCTTAAAATGAGTTTGAAAAGAGTACTGGATTTCATTCGGTAGATTTGATGCATCATTAAAATCAAGTCAAACCACCAGACAATCTGCAGAAACACTGACTAACATCTTCCCAGAAGCTGATCTCACGGATTTCTCCCAGAGAATCTCCCAGCATGCTTCAGGGAAACGGCCCCGGCGTCAGCGGTGTTTCTGTCACGCGCTTTCCTCCCATTCAAACCTCAAACAATAGAAACGCTGTGACTCTCTGCGGTTTCATCCTTCAGACGCACGATTCTAATAAAACTTTGAGTCAACAAAACCTTCAGAACTAGAGACGTAATAAACAAAGGAGAGCCAGATTAAAGGCACAGCTCACTCACAAAATCATCATTCTCTCATCATCTAATCAGATTCATGTCATTCAAAACCTGTATGATTTTCTCTCTTCTGTGAAAAGGAGAAATTTTAAAGAATGTGCTCGTCATTCAGTTACAACAAACAAAGACTGAAACTCCAAAAATGACAAACAAGCAGCATAAAGAATCATAACAGCAGTCCAAATGACTCATATGATGCTTTACATGCGAAACAGAGTGATGAGAGAAATAGTGGTTTCATTGATGAACAAATCGACAAGATAATTTTGAACCAGTTGATTAGCTTCACAAAACCTGCTTAAACGATTCACTCACAAATAGGATTGATCCAGTTCTTGAGTTCAACTTACTGATTCAATGAATCTTTTGAATCAGATGATTCGTTAAAAAAAATCTGCTTAAATGATTCACTCAAACCAGACTGATTCCGTTTTTGAGTTCAACTCACTGATTCAATTAATCTTTTGAATCAGCTGATTCACTTCAAAAAAATCTGCTTAAATGATTCATTCATAAACCAGACTGATTCAGTTCTTGAGTTCAACTCACTGATTCAAAGAATCTTTTGAATCAGCTGATTCACTTCAAATAATCTGCTTAAATGATTCACTCATAAACTAGACTGATTCAGTTCTTGAGTTCAACTCACGGATTCAATGAATCTTTTGAATCAGATGATTCACTTGACAAAATCCACCTAAATGATTCACTCACAAATCTGAATGATTTAGTTCTTAAGTCCAACTCAAATGCTTTAAACGCATCACATGAGTCATATGGACTGTTGTGAATCTTTCACGTCTTGTTTTGTTTTTGAGTGAAAAAGCATTATTTGTGGATGATTTTGGCTCAAAGGTGCACAAGATCAGATGAAGAAAACTATTGGATGAAAAGATTAAAAAAAAGTCAATTATATCATGACAAGAAATTCATAAACAATTATGAATCCTAGGCTGATATTTTTTGACTGGGAACAGCACAAGTGTTAGGTGAGGGGGAAAAATCCCCTAAAAAGTACAAAAATTTAGGGATGCACCGAAATGAAAATTCTGGGACGAAAACCGAAAATGCTTTGTAATGACTATTTATTATTTCATTAAATAATATAAAGTAATTTTGTAAGACTTTTTAATTTAACTCAATAATTTTAATGATACTGAATTTAAAAAACACAAGTCAATAAAATAACCACACTTTTACTGAAAGTAACAACAAAACTGGACAGAATTTATATTAATATTGGTAACACTTTACAATACGGTTCATCAGTTAACTACTTTAGTTAAAGGGGTCATATGATGCTTTTTTAAAGATCATTATTTTGTGTATTTGGTGTAACAGAATATTAAAATCAACAGTTGTGCTTGTTAACAGTTAATGCACTCTGAATTAACATGAACTAACAGTGAATAACTCTATTCTCATTAACTAACATTAACAAAGATTAATAATTCGAAAATTCGGTGAATCCCTAAAAAAATTATAAAAAGTTTTTGGGGGAAATTTTTATAGCCTGCATGTGTCAGTAAGTTTTAGTCCAATTCAATAATATAAACTAGCATTTTCTGGAAAAAGAAAATCCTCTCTGACCAGAACACATAAAAACAGGGTTATTATAGTTAACTAGAGCTGAAACTAAAAATAAAACCATTTAACATTTACTTTGTTACTTGAAATAAATATTAACTGAAATAAAAATCAATAAAATAAAAATATAAAACACTTTTTATTTCAGCGACTTACCAAGGCACAATATCTCATTTTATTTTAGTTTAACTTACTGTTCTAA
>NW_015546028.1:46652-56805 GCF_001515605.1 Sinocyclocheilus anshuiensis | reverse complement strand
ATATATATATATATATAGGCACAGCAGAAGGCAATATTTATCATTTTAATTTGGTAACTTGGTGTACTAAAACTGAAATTGAATGAATTAAAAACTATACATTTTAATATAACTAAATATTTTAAAACAAAAACTACTAAAAATAACGAGAAAAAAAAACAAAGAAAAAAAATTAATAAAATTTGAAGTAAAAAACTGATTAAAAATGTTAATGAAAACTATAAGAGTATCTCAATACTAAAATAACGCTGCCTAATAACAAAAACAACAAATAATAATGATAATAAAACTTCACAAACTATGCAAAACACCAAACATGCACTTCACCTGGGGCCG
This sequence comes from Sinocyclocheilus anshuiensis, assembly GCF_001515605.1. Lineage (NCBI taxonomy): Eukaryota > Metazoa > Chordata > Actinopteri > Cypriniformes > Cyprinidae > Sinocyclocheilus > Sinocyclocheilus anshuiensis. Next base: position 56,469 of record NW_015546028.1, on the reverse strand, counting down.
GTTTCATAAAACAAGTTTACCAAATAAGCCAGGTTTATTTCAGTTAGTCTGACTTATTGTCAGCTGATTTGGTTCAAAATAAGTCAGACTAACTCAAATAAGCCTGGCTTATTTGGTACTAGGCTTGCCGCAATAGATGGTGTTGACGGTGATACCGTTGTTAAGCCGCAGCAACGGTTACGTCACTTGCCCACCGCGGCACCGACCCCCACCGTCGTTTTGATTTTTTATAGAAATAAAAATCATTTAGTTCAGTAAAAGAACAGACACTACAATTAAAAACTGAACGCGGCTGCTCAATGCAGTTGAACGACAGTCGCATCACAGATCAGATTTCATTTCTCCAGTGAGGAGAGTGAGTCGAGCTGACTGACAAGAAGAGTGAGGCGAGACAGACAAGAAGAGTGAGGCGAGACAGACGAGACGAGTGAGGCGAGACAGACAAGAAGAGTGAGGCGAGACAGACGAGACGAGTGAGGCGAGACAGACAAGAAGAGTGAGGCGAGACAGACGAGACGAGTGAGGCGAGACAGACAAGAAGAGTGAGGCGAGACAGACAGGAAGAGTGTTTATATATAGGCTAAAGTGAGTTTGACGTTGTATTTTGTTGTTGCATTCAAGCAATTGACGCAGAACTGCCGCTAATTCAAAAGTGAAAGTAAAATGAGCACGGCGCTTTTAAGCTATTTACAAGCGACAGAAAGCGAGGAAAAGAGGGAAAACTCGTATATTTTTATTTAATGCCATGTCAGCATCTTAGGCTATTTTCATGGCAAAAACAATTAAAAAATACAAATATAACAAATACCGAATTTTTACATTAACATATGATAAAAAATTCTAAAACTTTTTCTGGCAAAATTATACTAAACACTTTAAATGAGTTCACTTCATAAAAGAGTTTTCTACATGCATTAAAAGCGGGACAGTCCAATAAAATATGTTTGGCTTATTTGGTAAACTTGTTTTATGGAACACGCCCCAGATTTTCTCCATGTAACAGCAAGAACAGCAGCTTGTTTACTCTGTCAGAAAGCTGAATGCTGTATGAATGCTGTGAACATTGACTGCTGAGATGAGCAGACGTCTAAACAACAGTGAATAGAGGATTTCAACAACTTCCTGGCACAGAAATCCAAATAAACAAGAGAGAGGAGCAGCATTATCTGCCGTTATGAGCCGAGCGCACGTGAAAATCCAGCAACAAGACGCTTCTGATCTACATAAACAACCATTACATGCCAGTTAACTAAATCAACCCGTTCACACAGACGCTGCGCTTCCTCTGAGCTGCCAATGCTGCTGTTTTAATGCACTTACACTAGCTTTCTATTCCTGTAACTACATGACATCCACTTTAAAAGAATCCCTCTATACAAACTGATGCTTGATGACAGAAGCGAACATGAAGCACTTCATCTGAAACTACTGCATAAAGCATTTATCATCCTTTATTTATTATTATACACTCAACTTTTAGAGCGCATATTAACTGAGCAATTATGCAAAAGTTTTGTACTTTTATGATTTCATTTGTCACACTGTAGAATCTGAAGCTCAAAGGGGTTTAAAATATTAAAAAACGTTGTTACAAAATATAAAAAAACACAATTAAACTTTTACATTCATAAACATTTAACCTTAAATCTTTTTTAAAGCACTGTGTTGACTGTGATGTCAATCAGGGTTATTATAATTAACTAAAATGGAAACTATAACTAAAACCATTAAAAAGTTGTTACTTTAATGTTTATTTTATTTCAATATAAAGTAAGACCTTTTTCATTTAATCTATTCAACATTTCTCATTTTCATTTAGTTTAACTTGATAAAATATCTAAAACTAAAATAAAGTTAATGAAAACTATATAGACATATTTAAAAAAAAACTGAGAAAAATGACAAAAACACAACAACAAAATTACAAAAAAAACTAAAATAAAAAACAGAAAATATAAAAAATGATAAAAAAAATATTAATAAAAACTATAATAGTATCTCAATTATACTAAAATAACATTGTTGTCAACTGCACAAAAGGTCGGTTCTGATTACATAATTCTTATTTAATCATATTATAGCCTATATAATAGTTATACAACAGTAATTATATAATTGTTTATAGTAGGGGTGTGCGATATTGACAAAAAATATCTCCATATTTTCTGGGATTTTATCACTAACAATAATCAGTCGATATTTTGCTGAGTGTGTTATTGTGCTGGTATCTTAAGGACAGCTGACTCCTAAAGTTTTTGATATTCTTCATATTCTGTGTGTTGTCGGTCAGTTCACAGCAGAAATTAATCTTTTCCAATAAGCTTAAATAGATTTTATGGGCATTTTTCCCTTTATAAAGCCATTTTTTCTAAGAGTGTGCATCATCTTTTGAGTGAAATTCTTACTTTTAATCAGTCAATTAGAATAAGAAGACATTTTTGGGCTGTTACCAGGCAAATGAAATCAGTATCAACAAAATTCACTTTTGCAATGCAGAGGAAACTTAAAAAGGTTACGCCTTCTTTCTTTGTGTGAACATTTGGGCGGTGTTATGCAAATCTTCCCACACAGTGACGTAGACATGTGGGGCGTGTTTTAGGGTTGTGACAGTGAGGGAATTTTCTCACCGGTTAATCGACGTGTGACAACACCGGTAATACCGGTATCACCGCGGGGGCGTTCCCTCTTTTCCTCGCTTTCCTTCCTTTTAAATAGCTTGTAAAAGCGGCGTGTGCATTTTACTTTCACTTTCAAATAGCGGCAGTTCAGAGTAAAGCAATTGTTCATTTTTAGTTCGTTTGAATATTCCCTCTTTTCCTTCGGCTTTTAAATAGCTTAAAACCGCTGTGCGCATTTTACTTTCACTTTCGAATTAGCGGCAGTTCTGCGTCAATTGCTTGAATGCAACGTTCAGTTTTTAATTGTAGTGTCTGTTCTTTTACTGAACTAAATGATTTTTATTACTATAAAAAATCAAAACGACGGTGGGGGTCAGTGCCAAATGTCTATCACCGTCTATCGCTGCAAGCCTAGCGTGTTTAAACGAGGCGTTTTAGGAGGGCGTGGACGAGTTTGAACTTTTATAAAGAATATCTCTTTGGGTTTGAGACTTAAGCCTTTGCGATTTTACGGATCTTATCTATGCACAAACAGCTTGTAACACTCCAAAGAGAAAGAAAAACTTGAAATCGAATCATAGGACCTCTTTAACGCAGCTCAGAGGGACAATAATGCATTTAACCTGCAGTTACAAATGCATAAATAATGTTTTGATATTTTAAACATAAAACGTTGAATACTGATATTTGAAATTTAAAAAATGAAAAGATACTGTAAATGTGAAATTAAAAACGCCAGCAGGTGGCAGCAAGTCACTATTAATAAGCGAGTCATTGCGACTGAACCGAATCATTTAAACACTTGATTCTATTTTAAACATAAAACGTTGAATACTGATATTTGAAATTATTTAAAAAATGAAAAGATACTATAAATGTGAAATTAAAACCGCCAGCAGGTGGCAGCAAGTCACTATTAATAAGCAAGTCATTGCGACTGAACTGAATAATTTAAACACTTGATTCATTCAGGAACGAAACACCGTCATGTTGCTCAGAGACGCAAAACAGTGCTGTGACTGTGTTTGGAGTTATTTTTGTTGTCGAAATAGCGCAAAAACAGCCAATATGGTGTCTAAAACGTAAGTCGCTTAATATTAACTTCTTGTTTATTGAACTGTTGAATTAAATTAATATCACATTTGTAATCATGCTGTTTTTTGGAGGCGAAAAACTGGCACTCTTCGTGCGATACTGATTAACTACATGAAAAGATATAACTATATACATTTTCCGCCCCCATATCTTGAATTTTGTGATCATTTTAAATGCATTTGAATAGACTGAATCATGCAGTGAAAGAACACACGCACACTGGTCTAACCTACTAGACTTGTATGCACGCACTCTGTAGGTGTGTTTTGTTTGGTTTTTGCGATATAGCCTACTCGATAACGTCAAATCACACATCGTTAAAACAACAATTACGATATATATTGCAAACCCCTAGTTTATTGTAATGGCAAAATGAATAATTTATCTATTTCTGAATGGAATCCATTCCAGCACAAATTCGTCACTTGTATCATATCAAATGAGTTGACATGAAACATGAAGATGTTTTGATGCCCTACAAACAAACAAAACTACATGATTAACCCATTTAATCCCAGCGCTCACAATAGTGACTGTAAAGATGGTTTTCATTTATAAAGCTCTAATAACATTACTGACTGATGTTTTAGTGCATTTCCTACAAATATGGAACAAATAAAGGGTCTCAATTAAATATGTGCAGTGTCACGTTTAGTGCAAACTGTCACATGATCAAAGCAGTTTACTTCCTGTTTGCACCTTGAGAAAATGATGCTGCATCAAAGCTCCAAAACGAAAGGCTAGTAAAGTATGTCAACAAAAAGATATGACAAAGATTTTTGGTACACATTATCTTTAAGGTGTCTAGTATTAATATATGAATTCACATATATTCAGTTTTGTTGAGTGTGGTCATAGAATGAGTAAACATCTTGATGGTCACAATAGCGGTACCGGTGGGATAATTTAGGTATACAATATAAACCCAATTGCAGTTGTTAGTGAAAATTGCACTAAAATGTTGCAATGACAAAATAGGCCTATTGCACTAAATAAAAAATTAAAATGTTACAAATAAGTTACAATATTGATGTTATAATACTGGTAGCACTAATATAAAATTACATAACAGTAACCCTAGAAACTGTTTAAAACAGCTGGGCTAAGATATATAACAATTTTGATAGAGATGCACCGATCGATCGGCCAGGAATCGGAATCGGCCGATTTTCCTCATGATCGGCCCGGATCGGTGATCGGTCGGTCGGTCTCACTTCTTTCCGATTCCGAGCCGATCCATTTTGTTACCAGCGGCACCGGCAATAACATCAGCCGCGCATTCTCGCTCTCTTCTCTCCGACGACCCCTTCTCTCTCACACACGTCTCATTCGCTCCGGTTAAATAGTGCTTGTATTGCGCATTATTTTAGTCATTCCCACAGGTTTCGTGCTTATACCAAACGCGTGCGCACCACAACTGATCTATATTAGTGGAGCGCACAAGCCGCACTCAGTCTCAAACAGCTTGTGAGCCACAAATACCAAAACGAGTGGCTAAATGCGCTAAAACGTTCAAATACATACAAAATTATGTCAAAAGGCCCGTCTTGGCGAGTATCCAGTTACACAGAGTCAGTTTTGGAACGTTAAATAGTTGAGAAAGAGAACGCATGTTGTGTAACAGTATATTGGGTGCGTGGATAAACTCTTAAAGGGGCAGCAGTCCAATACTTAAATACTTGAGAAAGAGATCGCATGTTGTGTAACAGTATATTGGGTCCGTGGATAAACTCTTACAGGGACTGCAGTCCAATATTCGTGCTGCTGTCTGTCATGTTAATCAAAGAACAAAAGACAAAGAAAATCACTTTCTGCTCTTGACTGAATACGTTTTATAACTTTAATGGTAAGCATTAATCTGTATTTAATTTTAACAATGAAGACTACAGAAATTAAAGTAATCAAATGTAAAATAACAATGGATGTGCTATTTTACATTTGATTACTTTAATTTCTGTAGTATTTCTTTCCTGAATAAAAACCTACTTAACCTGAAAAACTTAATTTCATAGCTCTCTTTATTCTGTTGCATTTATTTGTGCTGTTGTTTGCCATTTTTTTATTTGTTCTTATTTTATTACTGACTTTTTACTTGTGTTTTTTTATGAAAATAAAACTTTGCGTTGAAGAAAAGTAGATTTTTGTTTGTATAAGCGGTCAATTATAGTTCTTAGAAAGAAAATCGGAATCGGCAGATCACACTAACGAAAAATCGGAAATCGGAATCGGCCAAGAAAATTGCAATCGGTGCATCTCTAAATTTTGATGACTGCAGAAATATGTTAATTCAGTACATTATCCCACAGTTTTTCACACACTTTTCCAAAAAAAAAATTCAAAAAGGGTTACTAGTAACGACACATCATTTGGATATTTTCATGTCTGGGAAAATTTGGGATTAAACGGGTTAACTAAATAAAACAACTCACACTACACTTTAGTCAGGATGAACACGTTATCTGATCATAACCCTTTCTGAGGATTTGCTCCTGAAAGCATCAAAAGCATTGATTCAGAAAGCAAAGACTCCAGCAGGAAAACTGAAAACAAAGTAAACACGGCATTTTTCTACAGTAAACCATTTTAATACTGTACACACAGACACAGTGATGTCCATGAAATCTGAAGTAAACGTGAAATTCAACAGGTGCAGCAGCTCCGAATGATTCACACGAGAAGACTGAAGAAGAAAGAGTCTCAGGATCACGAACTCAAAATGCGAAACACACACAACATCCATGACGAGCGCAGGAAAATGGCGACTTCAGCACAAACACACACATGTGATGACAGACGGACAGAAAGACAGAGTGAGAGGAGAAGAACACGACAGCGGCGCGGGAGAAACAATGTAACATTCGCGGCGCGTCAGCGGCTGACGGAGAAACATTGTAACGCGTCACACATCAAACATACACTGTTACACTTCAAACACACACACGAGCTACATCTTCATCTCCACTGGCTTTAAACGGCAGAAACACACACGTTGGCCGAGCAGCGTTAACACACACACACAACTGCGGCTGTAGGGAAATCACACACACATCACACTCATCACGACACAATCTCACACCCGTGGAGCAGATTAAACACAAAAGCGCAGATTCTGCCTCATAGCTGATGATTTCTTACCCGCACTGAGAGCCCGAGAGATCCGCCAGACGCGGTGAGGTGACTGACAGCACTGAGCAGTGCGCATGCGCAGCTCACAAGCCCTCTACTGGAGGAGCGAGATCATGTGACCAGAGCAAACAACAACAACAACAACAACAACTCATCAACAACACGCAGCATCTCTAGAATATTCTCAACTCATCAAATCACGTCACAGTAGCAAATATTTGCCACAAACTACATCTTTTCCCTCAGAAATTATGCAATTTATTAATTATTAACTTATAACAATTATAACAATAATATATAAAAATGTATTATAATACTTATTTATAATTATAATTTTTATAATTATTAATTATATTATTAATAAATAATAATAATTAATGATTATAATAGCAAAATTAAGAAACATTTTCAACAACTGAAGGTACTATAAATGCACAAGTGTGATACATTAACATTAAATATATTATTTTTTATCATAAATGCACATCTGAATTGCATATTTTTGCATATATTTTTATATTATATATTTTTATATATTTTTGCATATATTGCATATTTCACATCTGAATTGCATATTTTTGCTCACCTGAATTGCATTTGCATTCATTTGGATTACACAGTTTTAAAGGGGTTATATGATGCTGCTAAAAACAACATTATGTTGTGTATTTTGTGTAATGAAATGTGTTTATGCGGTTTAAGGTTCAAAAAACACATTATTTTCCACATACTGTACATTATTGTTTCTCCTCTATGACCCGCCTTTCTGAAACGCGTCGATTTTTACAAAGCTCATCGGTCTGAAAAGCGAGGTGTGCTGTGATTGGCCAGCTATCCAATGCGTTGTGATTGGCTGAATACCTCAAGCGTGTGACGGAAATGTTGCGCCCCTCACCACATACTGTGATGCCCTGTCCGGCCGGAGCGACGAGACAAAGACATGAAAACCCATTATAAACGAGGCATTCGTTGCATCCAGTGGGGACATAAACGGATTATAATGACTTATACTGTCTTTTTACACGTTGCGTTGCATCACGCCGCGTAAACAAAAACCCATGTCGGCATTTGTGATCGGAGAAATGACAAACAAGTGCTACTCTACACTGCTCAGTGTCTTCACGACATGCGGCGGCAACAATACTACAGCGAGAATAAAAGTTACGCCTTCTTTCTTTGCGTGAACATTTGGACGGCGTTATGCAAATCTTCCCACATCGTGACGTAGATATGTGGGGGCGTGTTAGAACGAGCCGTAGTTCACTGACAATTAGGCAATATCGCATTCATAATCGCAGATGAATCGCATTCGATTATGAACGCGATATTGCCTAGCTTGTCAGTGAACTCCGGCTCTGTGTAGTAAATGCAGCTCCATCTGAAAGCAGGTGATGGAGATCTACTACTAATCACAGAACCGGCTTTACTGACGAGATGCGCTTGACAATCACGTGATTAATTGCACAGCCCTACTTCAAAAGAGAAAGGAAAAATTGAAATCGCATCATAAACTTAATGTGATTCATATTTGTCAGTCAAACATAAATTAAACAGATCAGTTTCTGCACTCAAACAATCAATTAATTAATTAATTAATTAATTAATTATTAATTAACTATTTGCATCTGTTTGATTTTTATTTAAATACAAATATTTTCAACGCATTTATTCAAATTGCATAAATCCAGCATAAATTGCGACAACAATTAAATTTAAGTAAAAAAAAAATGTAATAGTTAAAATGTATGAGATTGAAACAAACTGGACTTATTGATGATAAATATATAAAGTTGGTTATAATTTTCAATTTTTTATCTTTTTTTTTATTTTTTAAATTTCGATTATTTTTGAGAGTTCTAACTGGATTTGTCACTCCAAAACCTTTAAGAAAAATTTTTTTCTTTTACATAAACATGATTTTTGTTTATTTTTTAGTCCATTTTATTTGTTCCGTTTATGATCTGCCAGAATGAGTGTAGTATTGTAACATAAAATTAAAAATGTAGATTAAAAATTCTATTCTTTTCTATTATTTTTGGAGAGTGTCTCAGAACTGAAGTTCCTGATGTTCTCCAGCAGAGGTCAGTAGAGTCACTGATCTCATCATGATGTGTGTGTGTTATGAACACATTATTGTAAGAGCAGCTCATTCATTTATTTATTGTGTTTGTCTGTTAGAACACATCTGACTTCATTCGATCAGTATCTCAATGCGCAGTAAAGAGTCGTTCTCTCAGTCTCTGGTCATAATGAATCTTATTCAGCTCATGAATCATTCATCTGAATGTAATCTATCATAAATCATGTAGCAGTCTGATATTACAGCTCCGCTCCGCTCCCCAAAACACACATCAGAGTTTAACACAGCAAAATCATTCTGATGATGATAATGATGATGATGATGAACAGCGCAGTGACTGATAACAGATGTTCAATGCAGGACAAAGATTCAAACATGTCAATAATCAGGGTCATGCTGTCAGAGGTCAGAGGTCAGCTCACGCCCGAGACGCTTCAGAGTTAGTGCTGTGCTGGTTAAGTCTCGTCAACCAGGTCAAAGATTTTGTGTGTGTGTGTGTGTGTGTGTGTGTGCATATAATGCTCATAAACATTCCTTCACGGAGGAACGTGCGTCTCGTGCTTCACATTCTCACTGACGGGAACTTCTTTCAGCTGGGACGTACACTAACTCTCTAACTCTCACAGATCACAAACCAGCTCAAACATCTCAGATCTGATCTCAGTGTGTTCACAAACACTCGCTGCATCCAAACACAAACATAAACACCTTGCAATGAAATATAAGAAGCCTGGACACACTGGTCTTTACCCAGCATGCACTGGGCTTGAGGAAGACGTATAAAGGAAAGTACATCAGTAAGATGACTGATGTGTGACTTCGAACGTAAAGAGCCAAAAACAGCTCTAACTGCAACAGATTTACATACGTGTGTGTGTGTGTGTGTGTGTGTGTGTGT